>NW_011628046.1:465314-480984 GCF_000512975.1 Sesamum indicum
TTTTTTCAATTAAATTTAAGATTATTAGTATTAATCAACAAAAATAATAGGAATCATGAATAGGAGTGATGTGTGAGGAAATAACACGGGTCCAATGTAAAGGATCGCATGGTACGGCCGGAAAATGCGCAAGCTAAAGCGGTAAAAACACATAGTAACAAAACTTAAAAACGCATAGAAATAACGAATCCAAGGGTTGTACCCTTGAAGTTCCCAGACGTTCAATGTAATATAAAATAAGCGAACATGGGGCTGATGCAAAACTATAAAATCGAATATAAAGAGGGTGAACAACGATACCTACGTTTTTCATGATCGCTTGATCTTCACTTGAGGCTCCGACATAGCAGCCCTCTAATTCGTTCACACCATACCGAAGTTGGGATCTCTACGTCCTCTTTGCTAGAAGAGAAGAAAATTGCATCTTAGTGCACAAAGAGAGTGGCGGATGAATTCTCTTGGTGGAAGAGGGGATTTTTCTTTTTTTGGTTATGTAACAATGTTCATAATTATTTTTCAAATAATTATATTTTATATATATACACCTTGTTTTATAATTAAAAATATTTCTAAATACATCCTATAATCTATAAGGCATTTTTCTCTTTATTCTAAATAAAGAGATTTCCAAAATGGCTAGAATTGCACTTTTCAAAATTATAATTTGCTAGCCATTTATTTCCTTACATGAATTTTTTCATGGGATCAAAACAATTAGGCTTGGCCGAATTTTTTTCTTAAAAATACAAGCCCAATGAATTTTTATTTAAATCAAATTTAATAAAAATTCAATTTAATTGAGCTCAACTTATAATTAATCTAATTAGATTCATAAGCTCAAATTATCCTTATTATTTAATAAGATCCAACTTATTAAATTATAGGGATAAGCCCAATACAAATTAATACCATTTTGGGGCTTTCTTTCATCCAATGGCTATCTCTTTGTGAGTAATCCAATTACTTGTGGAATTAATTTCAAATTAATTCCTTGTTTATTTCCGATAATTTGTGTGTGACTCTTTAAATTCACATTTCAGCTAGACTCTGGTTAGTGTCTAACACTTTTATTAATTACATTCAATTTAATTAATAATTCTTGATTAACCCTTATTCAAGAAAGCCCGTCACCATGGGGGCTGTCTAGCAACGGTTCATAGCACTAGAGACTAGGTGAATTACTGTGTGAACATTTAGGCTTTCGAGTCCATACGGTAAGGTCCTTCTGTCTACCACCTCCCGGCCTTAGTCTAGGGCATGGAGTTAGGTGTTGGTTTCCATCATGAATTAGGCATCTATGCTTAATACTTAAGATCGCGTTACGCCAAAATTTCTCGACATAGAAATCTCCTTTTCCTATTCGATGAACGACTGTAACCATGGATTCAAAAATCATGAATGCATCTCCAAGTGCATAGGAGATACCTTTGTCACATACTGATAGGGGACGGATCCTCTTCTTGGAACTCACTATTATTGCTAAACACTCCGACTATACTGGACAAAGCTTATGATAATCATATTTTTTACACAATTAAAAGGCACCTCGAAATGCGAGTGGATCTGCTTGAGAACGCGCAATCGAAAACGGTGATAAAAATGCATAAATTAAAATGAAAATATCATTAAATAATAGTTCCAAGAGTTGTAACCTTGGAGTTCCTGGGCGTTCGATGTAGTTAATAATAATAAACAACAATAATAAAATTAATGCGGCTATTGGTTGAATAGAAACGAGTTTAAAAAATCGTAAATAAAATTTACCTCTTTGATTTATTTCGCACCTCCTTTGTTTGATTCGTTCACACAAGGCTTCAACGTACAAACTTTCTAAAGTTGCACCAACGCCACATCGAAATCGGGATCCCTTAACCGTCTTTGCCAGAAGAAAATTAGGGAGATAAATACACACCAAGTGTGTATTCAAGAGGGGTGGCCGAGAGGTGGAGTTAGGTAAATAATCCAATCATTTATATATTGTCCTTAAATCAATTTAATTCAATTAAATCAATTTATTTCTTCTCAAATTAATTCCAAATTAATTCCACCAATTACATAGTGATTTGTGTGTAACTCTTTAGATTCACCCTAAACTAGACTTAGGCATTGTGTTCAACACAAATAATTAATTAAATCTAATTTAATTAATTATTTTCAATTAATCATTAATAAAAAATGCACGTCACTATGGGTGGCCGTTTAGCAACGGTCCATGGTACTAGAGACAAAGTGAATATTGGCGTGAACATTTATGCTCTCGAGTTCCATAAAGGTACAGTCCTTCTGTCGACCATCTCCCGGTCTTAGTATAGGGCATGGAATTGGGCAACGGTTCCCATCTTGGACCAGACAACTATGCTGAGTACTTGATATGCGTTTACTCTCTTGATCGACAAAGAAAACCATTTTCTATTCGACCAATCGCTAGGACCATAGACTTAGAAGTTTAAACCATCTTAGAGCGCATAGGAGATATATCCATCATATACTGATAGGGAACGGATTCTATGTTGAAAACCACTGTCCTCAATACATAATCCGACTACATTGGAAAAGGCTTATAACGACCACATCGATGAAACAGTCATCTCTCGCCAAATCAAAGATACAACCATCATATGCATGCGACTGACATGATTCCTCAAGTCTAAGGACTAATCCTGTACTATCGGAGCCGGAAATTCAAGTCATACTGACCAAGCCTCCAAGATTTTCATATGATGATTACCATGAGTCAGTTCAATTAGTTAACAACATTGTCAACTAATCGACTAAAATTGCATAGACATCCCATGTTTGTCGCCGATGAAACACAACACTCATCCAATGAATGCAATACTTAGTTCAAGTCTTTATAGGACTCTCGATGTCCAATCTTGAAGTTCTCGACTTGGAAGTTTTCATACCAACCCTCATAAGTTGGTTTCATAGGTGCCATCCAATGCGCAACCCAACCACATGGGTTATTCAATTGGTCTGTGGGTATTTATTGTGACGTTAAAACACTGTTCAATTTAAATAATAAGCACAACAAACATATGATGCCATAGATGAATGCTTAATACATTTATCAAGATAGTATCACATTCATGGTTCCCAAAACCGCTAATAATTGACTTTTTGGTCATCATTAATCTCCCACTTGACCTAAAGCCAGTTGCCTATATCCCTCAGACCTATCTAAGTGAGCAATTTGCGATACTAGTTCGGTCTCACGGGTCTACCATATTTTCTGCCGAAAGGATGCGATCCAACCGCATGTCATAGCTTCCTACCATCATTCCAAACTGATGGTGGCGTCTAAGAATATTGCTTGAATCTGTGATGAGATCTCGACCCTTTTCCTTCTAGCATTGCCTAGTTGTTATCCACCAGGTAACTACTGGCTTGGCCGTGCTAGGCTCCACATTCAACCATTATATATGGATTTTTATTTAAGAAACTTCCTGAGCAACTTTTAAAGTCACTATACATTTGACTCCCATGGTGAAAACTATTGTGGCATCCCGCTTGAAACCATTCCAAGCCACCACATCACCATTAAGTTTGAATGTAAATTCAAATTGAGACTACCCACCATTCACATATAACTGGAAACTAGTATTGCCATACCTTTCAGAATCAACTCTCTATTTATATGCATCAAGAACATTTCTTTAATCCTTATTCAGCTACTGAAGAGTAATCTTGACTCCTATGCAGTGCCTTATTGATACACTCCCTATAGGATGTGCTCAAAGCACACACAACATTCAACCTAGTGCATCAGACCACATACCCATGTTGTCAACGGTAAAAGACATAAAGGATGTCAAACATCTTTCTAAGCTCCTCATCAGTCCTCGAAGGCTGATTCTTGGATGGCTTAACCCTATCATAAGGAAAGAAATCCAATTCCTTCATGGAGAATTCCTTGAATAATATTTGTGCTTCAGTGTCTCCCAACATCTTCACATCATTCCAAATGAGTAAGATGTTCACACCTAAAACACAACTAAGCTCTCACTGACCTTCTAACTCATTCTTGACCTGAGTCATACCCTGCATGACCTTGTCTACACGATTATTCTAGATACAGGAAGTTTCAAACCTAGTTTGTACTCGATGTCGAATCTCGTGGCTCCAAGCCATTCATCCTACCCGTGTCCTACATCGCTTCTCCTTATGTCTTCGGATCATAATCCAATTGACTAGTCAGACTCAAAAACCTGTACCTATTAGGTAACTAAGGTATTCTAATCATCCCTCAAGGGGCCAGAATATAGTGAGTTAGTGGAAGAATCCGATTATGAATGATGTTTGCTACATTTGACTGAGGTGTCTCTTCACTTGATTCCTCAAGGAGCTAATCCTCACGTTAGTGAAAGATCAATTGAAACAAGTCCAACAAGGTTCGAACCCTTCCTTATCAGAGACAACGTTCAATTGTTGCACTCTGAGAAAAAACTCCACTGAGTGCGAATTTCATTATGGTCAGATTTTTCAAGAACTCCCACTAATTATGCACTACCTCGATTTAACCGAAGGATTTATTCTTTCAATCAGTTTTATTCTCCACTTCAAGTCTAATTATCCTAATTTTCCAAAGGTTTTGTTCTCCTAATTATCCTAATCGGTATGGCCCGAGAACGCGGCGGAAGTGTGAAATAAAAATATAATTAAAATGGTTCAAAAGGGGTGTTCCCTTGAGATTTTCAAGCATTCAGTGTTTGTCAAAAGCAAAATAATCCAATTAATTTTAAAGGTATTAAGTCCCAAATTAATTAATCCAATTAATTAATTCTTGAGCCATCCATCAAATTGATTAATAAATAAATGATCCAATCATTTATATATTCTTCTTAAATTAATTTATTTTTTCAAGAATTAATTCTAAATTAGTACCCTTGGCAATTTATGCAAGCATCATACGTGAATTTTAACTATCGAACTATGATTTCATTTTTCCATTTACCCTCGCCCATCGTGGCCACAGGACCACTCAAAGCGCTCGCAATGGCTGACTTTGCTTCATTTTTCTTTCACATTCGATGTTCGGCACGCTTGCCTTTCGCTCTTGAGGTCGAAGCCTCCAAATTCAATACTGACAGCACAGATTTTTCAATCGTTGCCTCGTATTTGTCCAACTATTTTTATCATCTCATGAATGGTCTTCTTAAGCACATTTAGATTTCATGATAAATAGATTGAAGGAAGGGATAAAGAGATCTGAAGGATTACGTCAATGTACATCTCCTTTTAAGATCAACATTGAGGGCTTAGAGCTTCTCCATAAGGGATTGCATCTTAACCCAATATTTGTGTATAGACGATCTTCAATCATCTTGGCTTCAAGAAATGCTTCCGTCGCAGCATATCCAATATGCCAGTTTGGTGCCTCATAAATTTAATTTATGTGCAGCATTATTGAGCCAATAACGTCCATCCTGTCATACCGCTCATGGATGATAGAAGCATGTATGACGCTACGGACCTTGCGATGGTCCTTAATCTTAATCCCGAACGTCAAATATTCTTTAAGTAAGGACTCCTTTCAAAAGTCCAATGGAAGTGGCTTTTCCATGACATAAGCTAGGTTTAAAAATCGAGGGCAATCCTTCGATTTTCCCAGCCAATTTAATTAATTATTTTCCATCAAATAAATCTCAAAAATAAAACTGAAAAATGGATCTAAAACATGCATTCAAATCACAGACCAGAAACAATAAGTAAATCATAGTAATATTGAGTTTGAGTTAAGATTTGGTCTTTTATTCGTTAAACCCTCCCACTATTTCACAAAATCCCACCACTCTCAAGTGGGGTATTGATAAATCCTTTCCTAGTGGGCTTGAAATCCAAAAAAATAATTTACCATGTCCCATTTTTATGATTCGCATGGAAAAGGCCTCATGGGAGGCAATTGATGCCATTCTCATTCCATGAGGTTCTCAAGATATTTTGCCTCACTTCTTCATATGATCTCCCGAGCACTCCAACTGAATTATGTAACTCGGTGTTAATCCCAACCGATCAACTAAATCACACCTCAATCGTCGCCCCCCGCGAATCGTGCGACAGGAAAACAATGAATGTATTCCTTTGTTCATAATAATAATATATCTTTCCTTCTGTTCCAAATGTCTAGAGACCACATTTGGATAGCGGTAGCATCCTCATGATATTTTTATGGATTGAAGGCCTGGACAAATCGAAATGCCATTTCGATACAAGTCCATTATGGGCTTAATATTTAAATAGTGTTGGGTTCATTCCATCAACCAAATCTCACCTCAACTGTCGCCCCCCAAGACTCTTGAGATAAGGAAACAGTGAGAGTGTTCCTTTGTTCACAATAATGGTGCAGCTTGCCTCTAGTCCAAATGTGTCACGACTCGTGAGACCACACTTGGGTAGTGGCAACTTCCTCACCATATTATTGTGGATGGAAACCTTTGGACAGATCAAACCATAATCCAAGTCTATTTTGGGTCCTAACACTTTATTGTTTGCATGCACAAATATCAAATATTTAAATGCATTTAAAAAAAAAGTATTAAATGCATCGCATGCAAAATAATTAAGCATACTCCTGTGGGATGATCACGAGCCCAACCTATACAACCCACTGAGCCCTCAATGAGTCTGTGGTCTGTCTATGGTGGCCCTATACTATTACAAAAGTAATTTACCCATCAATATTTAGATGTGCTTATCAATATTTAGATGTGCTTTGTAACTTCTACAAGGGCCTCCTCCTCCATGGACCTTTTTCTCCATGGGCTTACATTAAAATAAAAAATCTTAACAAAATTCCTATACTACTCTCATTATATTTAAGAAAAAAACCCTGATCAGAAGTCGGGGTGAGTACAAAAGGAGAAAAATAGCAAACTTTATTATTCCAAGACTAAAAACGAGAGCGGGAGACAAGATAGCATTCCAACCATAAACATAAACATACAAGAGGTCGTGGGCTTCGTGATCCTCCATACATACATTTCATAATATACATCCCACGTTATATTACAGTCCATGATATCCAATATCACAAAATAAACTATACGAAGAAAATACAAGTTCGGAATTTGCAATTAAAGGATGATAAAAAATATGTGCATCCAATGCACATAATAAATCCAATTAATTATGCAATCAACTTTTAACAAAATCCAATTTTATCCAAAAAAATTAAAATCAGCACAGTTAATAATGAAATTTTTTTTCTAGAAAATTAAATTTTCGAAAAACAGTGAGAAATGGCTCAACCATCGACCGTTGGCCTTGCAGCTCGCGCAAACGTCGTACCTATAATCACAGCCTACCTACTGCGCGACCCAGGCTACGCTCTAGCTTCCCTGACTACGTGCGCGTCTGGCCGTGCATGCTGAAGGATCGCGTGGTACAGCCCGGAAAAACGCTAGCGAAAATGATAAAACATAATGCACAATAACGAAAAATACATGAGAGAATTTAATGAATCCAAGGGATGTACCCTTATAGTACACGAACATTCAATGTACTAAAATAAAAACATACATGGAGCTGATGTAAAAAGCATGAAAATCGAAAAACACAAAGGTGAAAAAAACGATACCTTTTGTTTTTCACGGTCGCTTGAAATATCCTTCACTTGAGGCTCCAACGTAGCAACCCTCTAATTTGTCCACAGCATACCAGATTCGAAATCTTTGCATTCTCTTTGTTAGAAGAGAATCAGAGAAAAAATGCACCAAGTGCATTAAGAGAGAGGCACGACCGAATAGCTAGGAAGAGAGGAGGGATTTTTTTTTTTGTGTTGTGTAATTGTAATTATAATTATTTCATAAATAATTATATTACACATATATATACCTTGTTTGTTAATTAAGAATATTTCTAAATACATTCTATTATCTAAAAGGTATATTTCTCTTTATTCCAAATAATGAGTTCCCCAAAATGGCTAGAATTGCACCTCCAAAAATACAATTTGCTAGCCATTTATTTCCTTCGATGGATTTTTTCATGGGCTTAAAATTAGTGGGCTTGGCCGATTTTTACCATTAAAAATCACAAGCCCAATGAATTTTATCTAAATTCAATTTAATAAAAATTTAATTTTATTGAGCCCAATTTGTATTTAATCTAATTAAATACAAAAGACCAAATTATTCGTAATATTTAATAAGGACAAGCCCAAATATAAATTAATGCCATTAATTTATTCTTAGGCCCTTTTCCATCCAATGGATCTCTCTCTCTCTTTTTAAGTAATTCAATTACTTGTGGAATTAATTCCAAATAAATTCCTTGTTCCTTTCCAATGATTTATGTGAGACTCTTTAGTTTATCTTTCAGCTAGACTTGGACTAGTATCTAACATTATTATTAATTAAATCCTATTTAATTCATAAATCTTGATTATCCCTTAATCAAGAAAGCCCGTCACCGTAGGTAGCCGTCTAGCAACGGTCCATTGCATTAGAGATTAGGTGAATTACTGTGTAAACATTTAGGCTCTCGAGTTCATACAGGTCTGGTCCTTCCTTCTATCGTCTCCTGGCCTTAGTCTGGGGCATGGAATTAGGTGTCGAGTCCCATCTTATACTAGACGTCTATGCTTAATACTTGAGATCGCGTTACGTCAAGTTTCTTGACATAAGAACCTGCTTTTCCTATTCGATCAACGACTGTGGCCACAGTTTTATAGAGTGTTAACGCATCTTCAAGTGTGTAGGAGATACCTCTATCGTGTACTAAAAGGGGATGGATCCTCTTCTTGGAACTCACCGTCCTAGCTACATACTCCGACTCCACTAGATAAGGCTTAAGATGATCGTGTCTGTGACACAGTCACCTCTCTCGCACAAACCCAAGCCAGTCATCGTATGCATGTGACTGTCGTGATTCCTTAAATTTGAGAACTACTCCCGCGCTATCGGAGTTGGGGACTCAAATCATACCGACCAAGCCTTTAAGGGTTCCATACAACAATCTCCGCGAGTCAGTTTAGTCAGTTGACCACCTTGTCAACTAATCCACTCATCCAACGTCTATCACCGATGAATCGTAGAACTCATTCAATGAATGCAATACTCAGTGCAAGTATAAATAGGACTCTTGATACCCAGTCTCGAGGTCCTCGACTTTGAACATTTTAGACTAACCCTCAGACGTTGGTTTCATTGTCGCCATTCAATGCGCAGCCCTACTACATGGGTTATTAAGTGGTCTGTGGGCATCTATTGTGACGTAAAAGAGTGCTTGACATAATTTGATAAGCACAACAGATACGTGGGCCGAAAATGAATACATATCATATTCCTCGAAATAATATTGCTTAAATAAAAATTTCTTGAATGGTTCTCATAACCGCCAATCTAATTGATTTTTTTGTTTACCTAGTCCAACACAATGAGCTTGGATTGTTGTTTCGAACATGGGCTGATACACGCTAAATCTTAACAAACGAGACCTACAAAACAACACGTTAGCACTCCGATGCCCAAGTTTGTACTAGATTTAAGAAGAGATAATTAAGAAAATAAAACAAAATAAGAGGTTGAAATATAAAGATCGAATCATGGTAGAAAATATGTGTCTTCCCAGCTGATGGGGAAGCGCACCTAGAAAGCCAAGTGTATGCCACATGGGGATGGCTGGGTATGGACCATGGGCCAATCATCCTTATTGGGCCATACTTCTAGGTTGAATTCAGGGACACCTTAGACTCCTACCCTCCTTCATGGGCCATTAAGCCTTCTAGGTCGTTGGCGTTCAAGTACTGGTCATCCTTGGTCCTTTTTATACTTCTTGGGCTGAGCTTTATTTAGGCTATACACATAATTCAGTTTCACCCCCACTCTATAAGTGACCTCCAACGTTCAAATAGAAACGTGAATGTGCCTTTACTTATTTTTACATCGCACTTGTAAAGAATTAGTTATGCTAGTTATTCAGCTAAGTTATATGTACATATAGACAAGAAAAGTTGTCTTCTTCTCTGTGAAGGAAACAAGAATCACTTTGTAACAATTCTCTCTTGCAAACACTCTCCCTGTAATTGTGAATTCATCAATGGAAGTCTTGACTTTCTTTGTGCACGTTGTCGCCATTTATACATGATATCAGAGCTATCAATGATGGTCTCTGGTCTGCGTTAAACAATCTTTACAGCATTTAATCAAAATATTGTTTCAAGAAACTTCAAGAAAACGGAATAGCTGAAGATCAAGAAGTTCTGAAGCTTCATCCTAGTGATAATCCTGGTCAGAGCCTTGTGAAAAACCCACTAGACAGGTCCAACTACCTGTCCTGGAGCAGATCAGTTAAAATAACACTAGGTGCCAAGATGGAACTAAGTTTCATCAATGGAGAAGGCATTAAACCAACAGAGAACGAAAAAGAATTGGAGCAGTAGATTAGAGCAGACTATGTGGTAACCTCTTGGATTCTTAATCTATATCCAAGGACATTGTAGAAAGTTTTCTATACACATCTACAACTAGAGAATTGTGGATTGAACTTGAAATTAAAACGGTTGTGGGGTGAATTGGCATGTATTACACCCACAACTCAATGTAGTTGTGCTGAATCTAAGGAAGCAGCAAATACTAAAATGGGGGATTAATTGATGCAATTTTTGTGGGCTTACATCATGACTATGATCATGTAAGGAATCAAATACTTATGATGGATCCACTTCCTAACACTAGCAGGGCCTATTCTATGGTTTTGAGGATTCAAAAAGAAAAGGAAATAAACTCAGGGCATTGTTATACAAGGCTTTAAGAGACCAGAAATTCAAAGAAATTTTCAGAGGAAGAGGAACTTTACATACAAAAGAAATAAAAAATGCAAAGAATGTGGTAAATCTGGACATTTGAAGGAGGTCCGCTTCGAAATTCACAGGTATCCGAATTGGTAAAAGACACAAATTGAGCAAAGAAAGAAAACAGGGCCTACAACAAATAAACTTGCAGCAGCCACTACACTTGAGGAAATAGTGCATAGTGTGGTTGATGGAAGATCCATGACAGCGATTATAAGGTCTAAGCTTCATAGATACTTTGTAAGGATGGAATCACAAATACCAGCCTCTTCAGACGAGGACAATACAGAATTTTCAGGTAAGTATTCTAGAAACACAGTTTTAGATAATTTGTTTGTTGATGCCTGGATTTTAGACAGTGGAGCAACCACTCACATATGCAATAATTCTTCACTCCTTGATGAAGTTAAAACTAGTGTTCCTAATACTTATATTCACTTAGCAGATGGCACCAAACACACTATAAAATGCACAAGTAACTTTATTTGATTAAATCAGTTTGGACAATGTTCTGTTGCTACCTGACTTGAAATTTAACTTGTTGTACATTAGTAAATTATACAATGGCTCATCTATCAGATTCAAATTTTCCAAATCTTATTGTGTGATGCAGGACCACAAGACTAAGGATGTGGTTGCAGTAGCATGCTTAATAGGAAAACTGTATATCCTTAAGAAACACTCCTTTGACAAACATCATATAGAGGCTGTTATATCCTCCAGCAGAGAATGTCGACTTAATCCACTTTATATTTCTGCAGAAATTTAGCATAAAAGGCTAGGGCATTCATCACACAGTGTAATGGTTCATGCAGGAATGATAAAAGGCAATGTAACACAACCTATACTTTGTGAAGTCTGTCCTCAAGCTAAACAGCAAAGGCAGCCTATTCCCACTAGTGCAACTACTTCCAGAATTATTTTGATCTAGTTCACATAGATATATGGGGACCATATAAAGATTATCCAATTTCAGAATGTACCTTCTTACTACCTTAGTTGATTATTACAACAGAGCTAGCTGGACCTTTTTAATGCAATTCAAATCTCAAGCTATTAATTTGCTAATTGACCTTCATAAAATGATACTCACTCCATTTGATAAAAGAGTTAAGGTCATAAGAAGTGATAATGGATCTGATTTTCTTGGTCAACAGTGTCAGAATTTCTTTAAAAGAGAAGGAATAATATATCAAACATCTTGCATGCCCCCAATAAAATGGTGTTTAAGAAAGAAAGCACAAACACCTTTTACAAATAGCTAGAGCATTGATGTTTCAATCTAATGTGCCTAAAATATTTTGGACAGATGTAATTCTCGCAGCAACCTATATAATTAATAGGATACCTTCACATGTTTTAGAATGGAAAACACCATATGAAGTGTTATATAATAAACCAGTGAATTACAATCATTTCAAAACTTTTGGGTGTTTGTGTTTTGCAACAAATGTACTACCCCATAAATCCATTTGATCCTAGAGCACATAAGTGTTTATTCTTAGGATATGCTCCAAACCAGCTATATGACTTGAATAGAAGGGTTAATTTAATCTCTGGAGATGTAACATTTAAAGAGGATGTTTTTCCTTATATGGACAACAAACTGATCTTGTCACTTGTCCCATATCTCAAAGGCTTGACGATCTAGACCAGAAGGAATCTATTAACTCTGAGCATGCCTCAGAATCAGAACAATGAAAATAGGGATTCTGCAGACAATTCACTTGAAGAAGGAAATGAAGATGTAAATCAGAGACCTAATGAAACACTAAGAAGATCTTCCAGATTAAAGGTTAGACCAATAAAGTTCCAATACTTTATATTTTCTAGCAGCCTTAATTCTTTAGACTTGCCTACTATCATCCACACCCACTCAATGCATACTTTCTTACTCACAGCTTCCTAGCTTCCACAAGAGCTTAGAATTTAAGGCACTTGAAGGAAATCAAACATGGGAAAATAACTAAACTTCCTCACAAGAAAAGAAGTATAGGCAACAAATGGATTTTTAAGATCAAAGTCAAACGATTTGCATCCATAGAAAGATATAAAACTAGATTAGTGGTTAAGGGTTATAACCAAATAGAATATATAGATTACATTGATAGTTTCTCACATGTGGCCAAGGCTGGAACAGTGAGAGTTCTTATCGTTGTTGCTGCTAAATTAAAATGGCATTTACACAAATTGGATATAAATAATGCATTCTTGCATGGAACCTTAGATGATGAATTATATATGAAGCCACCTGAAGGATATAATGTCCCTGAAGGGCATGTTTGGAAAAATTTGGCTTCATTCAGTCTAAACATTATCATTGTTTATTTACTAAACTAACACCTGCAGGATTTTTTTATTTCCTTGTATATGTGGATGATGTCTTAATTGCAGGTCCATCAAAGCAAGTACTTACAGATTTTAAGCAATACCTAGACAGGCTTTTCACTATTAAGGACCTTGGACCAGCAAGGTTCTTCCTTGGTCTGGAAATTACAAGGTCTAATCAAGGAATTACAATCACTCAAACAAAATATATAAGTGAAATTATGACAAATGCAGGACTTATGCAGGCTAAAGCCACTTCAACCTGCTGCCAATAGGTTTTAAACTTACCGTTTGAAGAAGAACAAATGTCAAATCCTAAATCCTATAGAAGGCTTCTGGCAGACTATTGTGCTTAAGGTTCACTAGGTCTGATATTTGCTATAGCACTCAGCAACTTTCTCAGTTCATGCAACACCCTTGCAAGGCACATTGGAATACAACACTTTTTCTTGTGAGACATCTTAAAGGGATTATGAACAGAGGATTGTATTTTCCTTCAGAAGAATAATTCAATATCACTGCATTTTGTGATGCAGAATGGGCTACATGCCAGGACACTAGAACGTCCTTGAGAGGTTATTGTGTATTCCGTGGAGAAAGTTTGATATCATGGAAGACGAAAAGCAGACCACCGTGGCTCGCTCTAGTGCTGAAGCAGAATATCAAAGTATGGGATCAACTACTTGTGAGCTTATATGGATATACAACCTTCTTGCAAACTTATAGATTACAGTACTTACTCCAATTCCATTCTTTTGCGGCAATCGAACAACCCTTAAACACATTCCAACCAAACATCAACCTTCTTTTGTTTTTATCAAAGCTTTATTGTACAATTCTTGAGAAATTATTATGTTTATTGTAGAATTGAAAAAGTTAAAACTTTTGACTAGTACAATTGTATTTTAATTAGAACATGTCTATATTTTATGTGTCTAAATATTTTAGAGAGATTGTCATGAGTACTTGTATTCGGTGTGAATATGCTTTTGTATTTAATATTATATGCAGTGTATTTCGTATTGAATCATTAGATTCTATGTTGAGATTTTTTACATTAAAATGTGTTGATATTTCTATATTTTGAATCGAATCATTAGATTTTACGTTGAGATTTTCTACATTGAAACGTATCGATATTTTTCATTTATGTTCATTGCGTAGTTTCCTTAAAAGATAATCGAAATCTTGGAGAAATTATTATTTTGAATTCTTACACACCATCTACCAAACAAAATTTCTACCTATAAAACCCCAACGTTGCCTCACTCTTTTCTCGTGCAATTTCTCCTTTGATCACTTTTTCATCATCTTGCACACTTATATTTCTTTCATGCTCTGTTATTTTGTATTAATATTGTTCATTTTATCACTTTTTTATTTGAATTTTTTCTTGATGGTCGACAAAATTTGAGTGATAAATGATGACAATATTTGATTTTTTTTAAAAAAGTTTGGATTATATTTTTATTTTTCTTGGTATTTTTTCATACCCCTGAAGAAATTTCTTTGATTAATCTTAAGAATTAAGGAGGACAATTCTATGTTGATTAATCAAAATAAATTAATTGTTATTATCAGACGCCTATCTCTCTTCTTGATGGTAAAATTATTGTTATAAATTATTTTATGCAAGTAAAGATTTTGATGGTAATTTTTTTTTTCTTTGAAAAAGGAATGAGGAAGTCTTAATTGTCATTATATTTTATTTTTCTTGGTATTTTTTCATACCCCTGAAGAAATTTCTTTGATTAATCTTAAGAATTAAGGAGGACAATTCTATGTTGATTAATCAAAATAAATTAATTGTTATTATCAGACGCCTATCTCTCTTGTTGATGGTAAAATTATTGTTATAAATTACTTTATGCAAGTAAAGATTTTGATGGTAATTTTTTTTTCTTTGAAAAAAGAATAAGGAAGTCTTAATTATCTATGATCCAATGTTATTATTCTATATCTCAATTTTTAGGGGCTGGTGTTGTAAAATTTAAATGTCAATTGACCTGATTTTGTTTCTTAGGCATTTTTTTAATTATTTGTACACATATTTATATGTCACCATGATATTAGTCTTGACCATAATTTTTATTTTGATTTAAAAATTACAATAGGAGAATTTTGCTTATTCCTAAAGTACAGCCCTATGTATCCAGTACAAATTACTGTAATTCTCTAAGCTAGTAAAAAAAAAAAGGGAAATTTAATGAGTAAATCAATCCGTGTACACCTATAATAATATACCCTATACGCACATGGTTAACAAAATTTTCTTCTATAATTTAAATTGTATGGTGATGTAGCCGGTGATATATGCCTAGTTTGTTACTGGATACATTGGGCTGTTACGTTAGGAGTATGCAAATTTGAGCTAAATCTCACCACATCGACTAGAAAGTACATTCTAAGCTGCGAGCTTGTGGATGTCGATAGGGATTAAGGAAATTATCAATGAAATCACAGATATGCCCTTAAAATGGGCATTTACTACACGGTCAGGCCGAATCCACGTACTCTCAATCGAGATCAGGTCCGACCTGCAACTCGGCT
>NW_011628046.1:481131-481890 GCF_000512975.1 Sesamum indicum
ATTTATTACACTAAAATCTACATTAAATACATTGAGATTCTATCTCAAACCCTTTTAATGACTTAAACATCAAAGAGTTTTAGTTGGAAATCTCCCAAGCCTAATGATTTCCTCTTTTCTCAGGTCCGAAAACCATTTTGAGAACGCAACGTAGCTGAGCGACCGGGATTAGATGCCAAAACAATAAAAATTATGAGGAGCATCAATTGCAAGCTTCACTTGCCATTCGCCTCAAATGGGTTATGAGGAGCATCAATTGCAAGCTTCACTTGCCATTCGCCTCAAATGGGTTACGCTATCACAAGGAACTTACCGGGTGTATGAGGGCTCGACCTGGGGTTCAAGCCTGAGCTTGCGCACCTCAAAGAGGTTTCGTTTGCTTTTTAACTAACAGTATAAGATTATTTGTCTTGCCTTTGTTAGAATCTTCATTGTTACCGATACTTTCTTAAGATAACTTTGTACTATATTTTTTCCGTTCTTTCTTTTCAATTATGATAAGTAATATAGTTTTGTTAATTCTTTTTTTTTTTGGAGTTTTTCAAGATTGGAGAAATTTCACTTACTTATTGGGTTAAATTTATTTAAAAATATTTTATTAACAATTCAATAATATAAATTATCTTACATGATATCCTCTGGAGTAATGACATTCAATGGGAGGTAACTTCAGGGACTGATACATATGGTGGTGGTGGTGGTGGTGAGGATATATGCAGATGATGGCAATGGAGCTACAAATGGAGATGAGGATGGTGT
>NW_011628046.1:481939-482180 GCF_000512975.1 Sesamum indicum
TGGTACCATATCTACATGAACTTCAAGTTTTACTTGAAGAATTTAAATTGCAAGTTAACTTAGTTAAATTAGTTTGCTTAAAGGTTTAAAATTGAAAGTTAACTAAGTTAAATTAGTTTACTTACAGTTTTAAATTGAGACTTAACTAAGTTAAATTGGTTTACTTAAAGTTTTTAAATTGAGCGTTAACTAAGTTTAATTAGTTTATTTAAAGGTTTTAAATTGAGAGTCAAACTCTTCG
>NW_011628046.1:484949-488545 GCF_000512975.1 Sesamum indicum
CCGATACTTTCTTAAGATAACTTTGTACTATATTTTTTCCGTTCTTTCTTTTCAATTATGATAAGTAATATAGTTTTGTTAATTCTTTTTCTTTTGGGAGTCGATTTTAAATTAAATATGAGGACTATTTGTGAGATTTAGGACAATGAATACTAGGAGATGGAGTTTTTCATGTCAAGATTGGAGAAATTTCACTTACTTATTGGGTTAAATTTATTTAAAAATATTTTATTAACAATTCAATAATATAAATTATCTTACATGATATCCTCTGGAGTAATGACATTCAATGGGAGGTAACTTCAGGGACTGATACATATGGTGGTGGTGGTGGTGGTGAGGATATATGCAGATGATGGCAATGGAGCTACAAATGGAGATGAGGATGGTGTTTCTCAAGCTACAGGTGATGGTGGAACAAGCGGTGGGCTGGACGATAATGTAACCCTATGACATTTACCTCCTGGTACCATATCTACATGAACTTCATGTTTTACTTGAAGAATTTAAATTGCAAGTTAACTTAGTTAAATTAGTTTGCTTAAAGGTTTAAAATTGAAAGTTAACTAAGTTAAATTAGTTTACTTACAGTTTTAAATTGAGACTTAACTAAGTTAAATTGGTTTACTTAAAGTTTTTAAATTGAGCGTTAACTAAGTTTAATTAGTTTATTTAAAGGTTTTAAATTGAGAGTCAAACTCTTCGTGAGATACTTCGGGGGACTACTGCTTCTCAGAAAAAAAAATTTAATAGACCAAATGGATCAATACTGGGTACCCCATTGCTGAGGGAAGCCTTGGTGTCAGAAACCTGAGAGACGTTGTTGAGGCATTCTAGCCAAACTTTGGTGGAGACTTAGATTGAATAACTCACTTTGGGCCCTTGACACACTAAACAAGCATTGCAAGAACAATGCCCTTTATGCACCAAGGTCTCAAGGGACGACTCACCTACTTGCAGATGGCTTTGTAAAGTCCATCTGTCTGGGAGAAAATTAGAGATCATAGAATTATCACTCCCATCTTTAAGAATATATGGACTCCATCATCATTAAGGACCAACTCCATAGTAAGATTATAAGGATTGTTAAACTTGATCATCTTCATTGCCCATGCTTTTGGTTTTCGTAGTACTTCTAGTTTCAGTTACCTGCTAGCTGAAACTAAAAGTACTATGAAACCATATCCTTCTGCTGTTTCGTGGAAGTATGTGATTCACTCTTGCAAACTGATTCTCACTAGTCCGTTCTTTGGGTTATTTGCTTACAATCGTAAAGGAGTTGCTCTCCCTCCTACTGCTTGCCACAGTGTCATTTATTTGCACCTCTTTTGATTAGTTGTAATTAGAAATTGTCTGTTAGAGGTACCCTCTTTTTTTGGCTTGCTTTGGTTGATCTCTTGTTGCAAGGGGCTTCTGACTGATGCTCATTTAGAACATGGTTAATGTCTTTCGGCACTTTGAAGCTTTATCTTCGAGTTTAGGTCACTAACTTTTGTCTTCGAGCTTAGGTCACTAACTTTTGTCTTCGAGCTTAGGCGTAGAACTCTTAATTACGCTTTCTTTATCTACCATTGGAAAGGAGTAGTACTCCTTGTTCACATTTTGACAATTCTTGTTTGTAATTAGTACTCCTTATTTATGGCTTTCTAAGCATCTCTAGGGAGTTAGTTCTCCCCATTGTAAATTTGGAGCATCATCTGGCTTAATATAGAAGGGAAGGGACTCCAAAAAGCTTCCCCCACCTTCTGATGATTTTTTAAAAAATAAAATTATCAAACAACTCAATATACCAAAAAATCAGTATAACAAACAACTCATAATATACAAACAACTTAATATACCAAAAAATCAATGTACCAACATATCAATTTACCAAACAACTTAATATACCAGCAATTCAATATACATAACAACTCATAATCTATAAAGATTTTTAAAAATAAAATAAATACATGGACGGTGACGGAGTCAGAAAAAAAATCTGTAATGAAAATAAAATTTGTAAAAGGTTAATTAAATCAATACATATTAATAGTAAAAACCTAAAATGTGTAAAAATTCTAAAAGCACATAATAAAATTTTAAAATCTGTATAAGTAAAGAAAATTACAAAAAACTATAAAATAAATACCTGGGGCGGCAGAGAGACGGCAGCGATGGAAAGAAAGAGAGAAGAGAAGAAGAGGAGAAGAGAAAGAGTAAAGAAAAAGAGAAGAGAAGAAAAAGAAAAAGAGAAGAGGAAGGAAGCCGGCTGAGGTGACAAATGGTTGACGGCAGTGGTGGGTCAACGACTGCGGAAGAAACAAACTGAAAAGAGGAGAAGAGAAAGGAAAAAGAAAAAGAGAAGAGGAGAAGAAAAAGAAAAAGTGAAGAGGAAGGAGGGTGGCCCAGGCGGCGCTGAGTAGCGAGGGGGAAGAAAGAATAAGGAAGAGAGTTGAAGAGAAAGGCGGTGAAAATGAAGTTGAGGGGGAGGGAGAGGGAAGAGGGAAGAGGGAAGAGAGAGAGAGAGAGAGAGAGAGGGCGAAAAGAGAGAGGAAAAGAAAGAGGGGGAAATGAAAATTTGTGTTATTAAAAATTGGGAGGGAAAGTTTATAGTTAATTTTGAATTAATTTTTTAATAAATAAATAATATTATTCATAACCATAGATATTTATTATTTTTTGTGATAAAAAAGTACAAAAAGTAATATTAGTTATAGAGTTAATTTTGTGTTTGAATCTTAACTTTTTTTCAATTAAATTTAAAATTATAAGTATTAATCAACAAAAATAATAGGAATTATGAATAGGAGTGATGTGTGATAAAATAGCACGGGTCCAATGTGAAGGATCGCATGGTATGGCCGAAAAACGTGCTAGTGGAAGCGGTAAAATTAAAACGCATAATAACAAAAATTAAAGCGCATAGAAGTAACGAATTCAAGGGGTATACCCTTGAAGTTCCCAGACGTTCGATGTAATATAAAATAAACGAACATGGGGCTGATGAAAAACTATAAAACCGAATATAAAGAGGGTGAACAACGATACCTAAGTTTTTCACTATCGCTTGATCTTCACTTGAGGCTCCAACATAGCAGCCCTCTAATTCATTCACACCATACCGAAGTCGGGATGTCTACGTCCTCTTTGCTAGAAGAGAAGAAAATTGCAACATAGTGCACAAAGAGAGTGGCGGCTGAATTCTCTTGGTGGAAGAGGGGATTTCTTTTTTTTGGTTTTTGAACAATGATCATAATTATTTTTCAAAATATTTACATTTTATATATATATGTACCTTGTTTTATAATTAAGTATGTTTATAAATACATCCTATTATTTATAAGGCATATTTCTCTTTATTCCAAATAAAGAGATTCTCAAAATGGCTAGAATTGCACTTTCCAAAATTACAATTTGCTAGCCATTTATTTCCTTCCATGAAATTTTTCATGGGCTCAAATTAGGCTTGGCCAATTTTTTTTCTTAAAAATACAAGTCTAGTGAATTTTTATTTAAATCCAATTTAATAAAAAATCAATTTAATTGAGCTCAACTTGTAATTAATCTAATTAAATTTATAAGCCAAAATTATCCTTATTATTTAATAAGATCCA
>NW_011628046.1:490226-490511 GCF_000512975.1 Sesamum indicum
TTCTCTCGATCAACCTAACTTGAGCGTCGAAGGGTCATTGTCGAGAACGTGCCCGACGAGCTCATTGTTCTTGTCTTATTCTCAGGGAACCTAAAATCTAATCTTGGAGGAGTTAGCTATCTGTGATGAGTTCGTATATAGGCATCGCTGAATTCGAGCCGGATCAGAATGGATGTCCCAACCTTCTATGCCATAACATTCTGTTACAAATTTGAGATGTAAAGCAAGTATTTTTTTAGCTTGATGTATGAATCAATGATAGTGGAATCGAATGAAGATTTGTCT
>NW_011628046.1:490757-497366 GCF_000512975.1 Sesamum indicum
AAAACTATAAAACCGAATATAAAGAGGGTGAACAACGATACCTAAGTTTTTCACTATCGCTTGATCTTCACTTGAGGCTCCAACATTGCAGCCCTCTAATTCGTTCACACCATACCGAAGTCAAGATCTCTACGTCCTCTTTGATAGAAGAGAAAAAATTGCAACATAGTGCACAAAGAGAGTGGCGGCTGAATTCTCTTGGTGGAAGAGGGGATTTCTTTTTTTTGGTTTTTGAACAATGATCATAATTATTTTTCAAAATATTTATATTTTATATATATATACCTTGTTTTATAATTAAGTATGTTTCTAAATACATCCTATTATTTATAAGGCATATTTCTCTTTATTCCAAATAAAGAGATTCTCAAAATTGCTAGAATTGCACTTTTCAAAATTACAATTTGCTAGTCATTTATTTCCTTCCATGAAATTTTTCATGGGCTCAAATTAGGCTTGGCCAATTTTTTTTCTTAAAAATACAAGTCTAGTGAATTTTTATTTAAATCCAATTTAATAAAAAATCAATTTAATTGAGCTCAACTTGTAATTAATCTAATTAAATTTATAAGCCAAAATTATCCTTATTATTTAATAAGATGGCTTATTAAATTATAAGGACAAGCCCAATACAAATTAATACCATTCTGGGTCCTTTTTTTCCCCAATGGATCTCTCTTCGTATGTAATCCAATTACTTAAGGAATTAATTTCAAATTAATTCCTTGTTTCTTTTCGATAATTTGTGTGTGACTCTTTAGATTCACATTTCAACTAGACTGTGGCTAGTGTCTAACACTTATAATAACTACATCCAATTTAAAATAATTCTTGATTAACCCTTATTCAAGAAAGCCCGTCACCATGGGGGCCGTCTAGCAACGTTCCATGTCACTAGAGACTAGGTAAATTACTGTGTGAACATTTAGGCTTTCGATTCCATACGGGTAAGATCCTTCTGTCTAACGCCTCCCGGCCTTAGTCTAGGGCATGGAGTTAGGTGAGGCTTTTCATCCTGCACTAGGCATCTATGCTTAATACTTGAGATCGCGTGACGCCAAAGTTTCTCGACATAGGAACCTCCTATTCCTATTCGATGAACGACTGTAGCCATGGATTCAAAATGCATGAATACATCTCCAAGTGCATAGGAGATACCTTTGTCACATACTGACAGGGGATGGATCCTCTTCGTGGAACTCACCATCATTGCTAAATACTCCAACTGTAGTGAACAAATACTTATGATGATCATGTTTGTGACACAATTGAAAGGAACCTCGAAGTGTGACTGGATCGGCTTGGGAACGCGCAAGCGAAAGCGGTGATAAAAATGCGTATAGTAAAATGGAAACATAATAAAACAATAGTTTAAAGGGGTGTACCCTTGGAGTTCCCGGGCGTTCGATGTAGTTAATAATAATAACCAACAATAATAAACCTAATGGGGCTATTGGTTGAATAAAAACGAGTTTCAAAAATTGTAAATCAAAATTACCTCTTATTTTGCACCTCCTTCGTTTGATTCGTTCACCCAAGGCTTCAAGTAACTCCCTAAAGTTGCGCCCACACCACAATGGAATCGGGATCCCTCAACTCTTTTTTAGAAGAGAATTAGGGAGAAAAATACACACCAAGTGTGTATTCAAGAGTGGCGGCCGAGAGGTGGAGTTAGGATGTAGAAAATTATTTTGTGTATTATGCATTCATTTATTAATTATTCCAAATAACTAATACACACATATATATACCTGAAAGAATCGGTATGGCCAGGGAACGCGTCGGAAGCGTGAAATAAAAAATAATTAAAACAGTTCAAAGGGGTGCACCCTTTGAGATTATCAGACATTCGGTGTTTGTGAAAAGTATAATAATCAATATATAAATATTCTAGACAAGTGGCTAGAGGATGAAACAAAAAGCATAGAAACAAATTCAAACTTTACTTTTTTTTTGTTTCTATAGTTGAGCAACGTGCATTGGTTCCCTTTACGCTCTCCCATTCCGTTCACTTTAGGATCTAAATTAGAACCCCTCTAATTTGTCCACAGCACACTAAGGAAGAGATATAGTACTTTTCTATTGATAGACAGAACAAAGAACAAGAAGTAAAATAACTCCATACTAACACTATTTTTTAGTGCTTTTGGAATGTTTTATGTGCTAACTTGAATCCAATTCAATGTAGAACAAAGATGAGAATATTTTTGGACAGAAAAGAGAGCAAATTTCGTGGCTTAGGCGTTGGTCATACATGATGTGTGTAGTTTTGCATATTAAATACAATTGAATTAAAAATTCAAATATTACCAAGTTTTCCCTCCAAGGCGACTATACCCACACATGCATATAACTTTTAACAATGATGAAATGACTACTCCATAGTGTTCATCATGGTGAGGAGTTTCAACTTCTTCTTAGCTTGCTCCAACTACCCTCAAATGGGCCTGGACTTCAAGTATGCACCGGGTTTGATATAATCAAATCAAATCGAGCCCAACCAAAGCCCATTATAATAATTAATTAAATTAATTTTAGCCCAACTATGTTTAAAGATTCATTTAATCCAATTAAATAAATCTAAGCCCAAACTCTAATTAATTGATCCAATCAATTAATTAAGGAAAACGAAATAAATTAACCCAATTAATTTAAAGGTGTTAAGCCCAAAATTAATTTAATCCAATTAATTCATTCTTGGGCCATCCATGAAATGGATTATTAAATAAATGATCTAAATATTTATATATTCTCGAATTAATTTAATTCAATTAAATTGATTCATTTCTGCTCGAATTAATTCAATATTAATTCCACCAATTATATAGTGATTTGTGTGTGACTCTTTATATTCACCTTGAACTAGACTTGGACATTGTGTCCAACATAAATAATTAATTAAATTTAATTTAATTTATTATTTTTAATTAACCATTAATAAAAAACACCCGTCACTATGGGTGACTGTCTAGCAACGGTCCATGGCACTAGAGACTAGGTGAATATTGGCGTGAACATTTAGACTCTCGAGTTCTATAGAGGTACGGTCCTTTCGTCGACCATCTCCAGACCTTAGTTTAGGGCATGGAATTGGGCATCGGTTTCCATCCTGGACCAGGCAACTATGCTGAGTACTTGAAATTCGTTTACTCTATTGAACGACAAAGGAAACCATTTTCTATTTGTGACCATAGACTTAGAGAGTCTAAATCATCTTAGAGCGCATAGGAGATATATCCATCATATACTGATAAGGGACAGATTCTTTGTTGAAAACCACTGTCCTGAATACATAATCCGACAACACTAGAAAAGGCTTATAACGACTACATCCAAGACACAATCATCCCTCGTCAAATCCGAGATACAACCATCATATGCATGCGACTGCCATGATTCCTCAAGAATCCTGTACTATCGGAGCCGGAAATTCAAGTCATACCGACTAAGCCTCCAAGACTTCCAAAAGATGATTCTCATGAGTCAGGTCAATCAGTTAACAACCTTGTCAACTAATTTATTAAAATTGCATAGATATCCCATGTCTGTCGTCGATGAAACACGACACTTATCCAATGAATGCAATACGTAGTGCAAGTCTCTATAGGACTCTCGATGCCTAGTCTCGAAGTCCTCGACTTGGAACTTTTTAGACTAACCCTCAAAAGTTGGTTTTATAGCTGCCATTCAATGTGCAACCTAACCACATGGGTTATTCAATTGGTCGGTGGGTATTTGTTGTGATGTTATAACACCGTTTAATGTAAATAATAAGCACAACAAACATATGGTGCCGCAGATGAATGCTTACTATATTCATCAAGATAATATCACATTTATGGTTCCCAAAACCGCCAACAATTGGCTTTCTGGTCACCATTTATAACAATCTCCCACATGACCTAAAGCTAATCGCCCATATCCCTCAGACCTATGTGAGTGAGCAATATGTGTTGCTTGGTCTCACAGGTCTACCATATTTTTTGCCGAAATGACGCGGTCCAACAGTACGTCATCTCTTCCTACCATCGGTCCAACCTGATGGTGGAGTCTAAGAATATTCATTGAATCTGTGATCAGATCTCGGCCCTTTTTCTTGTTCCATTGCCTAGTTGTTATCCTCCAGCTAACTACTGGCTTGGCCGTGCTAGGCTGCACATTCAACCATTAGATGTGGATTTTCATTCAAAAAACTTCTTGAGCAACATTTAAAGTCACTATAGATTTGACTTTCATGGTGAAAACCGTTGTGGCATCCCGCTTGAAACCATTCCAAGCCATCACATCACCATTAAGTTTGAATGTACATTCAAATTGAGACTAGCCACCTGTCACCCATAACTGGAAACTAGTGTCGTCATACCTTCCAGAATCAACTCTCTATTGATTTGTATCAAGAACATTTCTTTAATCCTTATTTAGGTACTAAAGAGTAATTTTGACTCCTATGCAATGCCTTATCGATACACTGCCGATATCCATGGTTGTGATCAAAGCACATACAACATTCGGCCTAGTGCATCAGACCACATACCCATGTTGTCAATGGCAAAAGACATAAAGGATGTCTAACATCTTTCTAAGCTCCTCATCAGCCCTCGAAGACTGAGTCTTAGATGGCTTAACCCTATGATAAGGAATGGAATCCAATTCCTTCATGGAGAATTGCTTGAACAATGTTTATGCTTCAGTGTTTCTCAACATCTTCACATCATTCCAAATGAGTAAGACGTTCACACCTAAAATACTAGGAACACAACTAAGCTCTTCTAACTCATTCTCGACCTGAGTCATACCCTGCCTGACCTTGTTTACACGAATATTCTAGATACAGGAAGTTTCAAACTTAGTTTGTACTCCATGTCGAATCTCATGGCTCTAAGCCATTCATCCAACCCGATGTCCTACATCGCTTCTCCTTATGTTTTCGAATCATAATCCAATTGACTAGTCAAACTCAGAAACCTGTACCTATTAGGTAACTAAGGAATTCTAGTCATCCCGCAGCAGGTTGGAATATAGTGAGTTGGTGGAATAATCCGATTATAAATGATGTTTGCTACATTTGACTAAGGTGTCTCTTCACTTGATTCCTCAAGGAGCTACTCCTCACGTCAGTGAAAGATCAATCGAACCAAGTCCAACAAGGTTCGATCCCTCCCTTATCAGAGACACCATTCAATTGTTGCATTGTGAGAAAGAACTCCAACGAGTGAGAATTTCATTCTGGTAAGATTTTTCAACAACTCCCACTAAATTGCTAAATGGTTCCCAAAATCGCCAATCCAATTGGCAGTTTTGAAAACCATTTAACAATTTTTTATTAATGTGATATTATCTCGATGAATGTAGTGAGCATTCATCTATGGCATCGTGTGTTTGTTGTGCTTACTATTTACGTTGAAAGGTGTTTTAACGTTATAACAAATGCCCACAGACCAATTGAACAACCCATGTAGTTGGGCTGCGCAATGGATAGCAGCTATGAAACCAACTTCTGAGAGTTGGTCTGAAACGTTAGTATCGAGGACCTCGAGACTGGGCATCGAGAGTCCTTAGAGACTTGCACTAAGTATTGCATTCATTGGATGAGTGCCGTGTTTCATGGGCGACAGACATGGAGTGTCTATGCGATTTTAGTGGATTAGTTGACAAGGTTGCTAGTTGATTGAACTGACTCGTGGGAAACGTCATATGGAAGCCTTGGAGGCTTGGTCGGTATGACTTGAATTCTCGACTCCGATAGTACAGGATTAGTACTTGGACTTGAGGAATCATGGCAATCCATGCATACGATGGCGATATCTTGCATCTGGCGAGAGATGACTATGTCTTCGATGTGGTCATTATAAGTCTTTTCTAATGTAGTCGGATTATGTATTGGGGATGGTGGATTTCAAGATAGAATCCATCCCCTATCAGTATATGATGAATATATCTCCTATGCGCTGGTTTAGACTCTCTAAGTCTATGACCATAGTAATTGGTCGTATAGAAAATGGTTTCCTTTTTCGATCAATAGAGTAACGCGTCTCAAGTATTCAGCATAGTTGCCTGGTCCAGGATGGGAATCGACGCCCAATTCTATGTCTTAAACTAAGGCCGCGAGATGGTCGACGGAAGGACCATACTATATGGAACTCGAGAGCCTAAATGTTCACTCCAGCATTCACCTAGTCTCTAGTCGTTGCTAGACGGCCACCAATGGTGATGGGCGTTTCCTATTAATGGTTAATTAGAAATAATTTAATTAATAATTTGTGTTGGACATAATGCTCAAGTCTAGCTGAAGGTGAACCTAAAGAACCACACACAAATCACTATGGAATTGGTGGAATTAATTCGAGAAGAAATAAATTAATTTAATTGGATTAAATTAATTCAAAGAGAATATATTTAAATGATTGGATCATTTATTTAATAATCCATTTGATGGATGGCTCAAGAATTAATTAATTAGATTATTTAATTTTGGATTTAACACCTTTAAATTAATTGGATTAATTTAATTCGTTTGGCTTAATTAATTGATTGGATCAATTAATTAGAGTTTGGGCTTAGAATTATTTAATTGGATTAAATAAATCTTTGGACTTAGTTGGGCTAAAT
>NW_011628046.1:497436-531545 GCF_000512975.1 Sesamum indicum
TTGGAGCAAGTTAAGGAGGAATTGAAGCTCCTCACCATGATGAAGATAATGGAGTGGTTATTTTCATCATGGTTGAAGGTTATGTGCATGTGTGCGTATAGATTGGCTTGGAGGCAAACTTGATGATTATTGAATTTTGAATTCAATTGTATGTAATATGCCAAAACTACACACATATCATGCATAACCAATAACCTTAGCCACGAAATTTTGCTCCCTTTTTCTCTCCAAAAATGTTCTCCTTTTGTTCTATATTGAATTGGATTCACTTTAGAATATAAAACATTCCAAAACCACTAATCAATAGTGTTTATTTGGAGTTGTTATTTCTTCTAATTCTTTGTTCTATCTAACAATAGAACAAGAACTACATCTCTTCCTTAGTGTGGTGTGGACAAATTAGCGGGATTCTAATTTGGATGCTAAAGTGAACGGAAGAACGTAAAGGGAACAATGCACATTGCTGCTCAACTATAGAAGCAAAAGGTAAGGTTTTAATTTTGTTTCTATGTTTTTATTTCATCCTCTAGCCACTTGTCTAGCATTGTTATTTGTTTATTATTATACTTTTGACAAACACCAAACGACAGGGAATTTCAAAGGGCACACCCCTTTGAACACTTTGAAATAATTTTTAATTTCATGTTTCCGCCGCGTTCCCGAGCCATACCGATTCTTTCATTAATCCCGAACGTCAAACGTTCTTTAAGTAAGGACTCCTTTCATAAGTCCGATCGAAGTGGCTTTTTATGACATAAGCTAGGTTCAAAAATCGAGGGAAATCCTTTGATTTTCGAAGCCAATTTAATTGATTGTGTTTCATCAAATAAATCTAAAAAATAGAACTGGAAAATGGATCTAAAACGTGCATTCTAAACACAGAGAAGAAACAATAAGTAGATCATAGTATATTGAGTTTGAGTTAAGACTTGGTCTTTTAGTTGTTAACCCCTCCCACTATTTCTAGAAAATCCCACTACTATCAAGTGGGGTTTTGAGAAATCCTTTCTTAGTGGGCTGGAAATCCAAAAGAGCAATTTACCATGCCTGCTTTTACGATTCAAATGGAAAACGCCTTGTGGGAGGCAACTGATGACATTCTCATTCCATGAGATGCCAATATATTTTGCCTCACTTTTTCATGGAATCTCAAGGACTCCAACCGAATCATGCAACTCGATGTTAAGCCCAACCCATCAACCAAATCACACCTAAATTGTCACCCCCCACGACCCGTGCGACAGGAAAACAATGAGTGTGTTCTTTGTTCATAACAATAGTATAGCTTTCCTTGTATTCCAAATGTGCCATGACTCTAAAGACCACATTTGGATAGCGGTAGCATCTTCATGATATTGTTATGGATGGAAGGCCTGGACAGATCGAAATGCCAGTTCGATCCAAGTCCATTATCGGGTTAATATTTAATTAGATTTGGCTTAATGCAACAACCAAATCTCACCTTAACTGTCGCCCCCCACGACTCGTAAGATAGGAAAACAGTGAGCGTGTTTCTTTGTTCACAATAATGGTACAGTTTGCCTCTAGTCCAAACATGCCACGACTCGTGAGACCATACTTGGATAGTGACAGCTTGCCACCACATTATTGTGGATGGAAACTTTTGGACAGATCAAAGCATTTTGATCCAAGTCCATTTTGGGCCCTAGCAATTTAACTTCGTCCAACCAAGTGAGAGTTAATTTTGAGTATTGATCGAAACCTAAACACATTATTGTTTGCATGCACAAATGTCAAATATATAAATGCATTTAAAAAAAAGTATTAAATGCATCGCATATAAAATAATTAAAGATACTCATGTGGAATAATCATGAGCCCAACCTATGCAATCCACAGCCTGCAATGAGTCTGTGGTCAGTCTAAGGTGGCCCTATGCTATTACAAAAGTAATTTATCCATCAATATGTAAATAGGCTTTGTAACTACTCCATGGTCTTGCTTTAAAATAAAAAACCTCACCAAAATTCCTATACTGCTCTCATTATATTTAAAAAGAAATCCTAATCAGAATTCGGGGTCAGTACAAAAGGAGGGAGATAGCAAACCTTATTATTCCAAGGCTAAAACCGAGACAGAGAGAGAAGATAGCATTCCAACCATAAACATAAACATACAAGAGGTCGTGGGCTTCGTGATCATCCATCCATACATTTCATAATATACATCCCACGTAATATTGCAATCCAAGATATCTAATATCACAAAATAAACTATACGAAAAAAATACAAGTTCGCAATTTGCAATTAAAGGATGATAAAAAATATGTGCATCCAATGCACATATTAAATCCAATTAATTATGCAATCAATTTTTAACAAAATCAAATTTTATCCAAAATAAATTAAAATCAGCACAATTAATAATGAAAAAAAAATTCCAGAAAATTAAAATTTCGAAAAACAGTGAAAAATGGCCCAACCGTCGACCGTCGGCCTTGCAGCACGCGCTTTCATCGTAACTGGCGCACGGCCTGCCTTCTGCGCGGCCCAAGCTGCGCGCTAGCTTCCCTGCCTGCGTGCGTGCTGAAGTATCGCGTGGTACAACCCAGGAACGCACTAGCGGAAGGATAAAACATAACGCCCAATAACGAAAAATATATGCGAGACTTAATCAAATCCAAGGGGTGTACCCTTGGAGTACCCGAGCATTCAATGTACAAACATAAAAACATACATGGGGCTGATGTAAAAAGTATCAAAATCAAAAAACACAAGGGTGAAAAAAATGATACCTTTTGTTTTTCACGGTCACTTGAAATATCCTTCATTTGAGGTTCCAACTTAGCAGCCCTCTAATTTGTCCACAGCATACAGGAGTTGGAATCTCTACATTCTCTTTATTAGAAGAGAATGAGAGAAAAAATACAGCAAGTGCATTGAGAGAGAGGGGCGACCGAATGGCTAGGAAGAGTGGAGGGATTTTTTTTGTATTGTGTAATTGTAGTTATAATTATTTCATAAATAATTATGTTACACATATATATACCTTATTTGATAATTAAAAATATTTCTAAATACATTCTATTATCTACATATTTTTCTTTATTCCAAATAAAGAGTTCCCCAAAATGGCCAGAATTGCACCTTCCAAAAATACAATTTGCTCTCCATTTATTTCCTTCCATGGATTTTTCCATAGGATCAAAATTAGTGGGCTTGGCCGATTTTTACCTTTAAAAATCACAAGCCCAATGAATTTTTTTTTATCTAAACTCGATTTAATAAAAATCTAATTTGATTGAGCTCAATTTGTATTTTATCTAATTAAATACATAAGCCCAAATTATCCTTAATATTAATAAGATCCAACTTATTAAATTATAAGGACAAGTCTAAATATAAGTTAATGTCATTAATTTATTCTTAGGCCATTTTCGATCCAATGGATCTCTCTCTCTTTTTAAGTAATTCAATTACTTATGAAATTAATTCCAAATTAATTTTTTGTTCCTTTTCAGTGATTTATATGTGACTCTTTAGGTTCACCTTTCAGCTAGACTTGGGCTAGTCTCTAAGACTATTATTAATTAAATCCTATTTAATTCATAAATCTTGATTATCCCTTAATCAAGAAAGCCCGTCACCATGGGTGGTCGTCTAGCAACAGTCCATGGCATTAGATATTAGGTGAATTACCGTGTGAACATTTGGGCTCTCGAGTCCATACGGGTATAGTCCTTCCATCTATCGTCTCCTGGCCTTGGTCTAGAGCATGGAATTAGGTGTCGGGTCCCATGCTAGACTAGGCTTCTATGCTTAATACTTGAGATCGCGTTACGCCAAGTTTCTCGACATAGGAAACAACTTTTTCTATTCGATTAATGACTGTGGCCACAGTTTTATATACCGTTAACACATCTACAAGTGTGTGGGAGATACCTCTATCGTGTACTGAAATGGGATGGATCCTCTTTTTGGACCTCACCGTCCTCGCTACATACTTCAATTACACTGGATAAGGCTTAAGATGATAGTGTTTGTCACACAGTCACCTCTCTCGCACAAACCCAAGCCAGTCGTCGTATGCATGTGACTATCGTGATTCCTCAAATCTGATGACTACCCCCGTACTATCAGAGCTGGGAACTCAAGTCATACCAAACAAGCCTCTAAGCTTCCACACAACGATCCTCGCAAATCAATTCAGTCAGTTGACCCCTTGTCAACTAATCCACTCGTCCAACGTCTGTCGCCGATGAATAGCAGCATTCATCTAATGAATGCTATACTCAATACAAGTCTCAGTAGGACTCTCGATGCCCAGTGTTGAGGTCCTTGACTTACATTTCAGACCAACCCTCAGACGTTGGTTTCATAACCGCCATTTAATGCGCAGCCCAATTACATGGGTTATTAAGTGGTCTGTGGGCATCTGTTGTGACGTCAAAGCAGTGTTTGATCTAATTTGATAAGCACAATAGATACATGCACAAAAAATGAAGACATACCATATCCCTCAAGATAATATTTCTTAAATAAAAATTTCTTGAATGGTTCTCAAAATCGTCAATCTAATTGATTTTTTTGGTTACCTATTTCAACACAATGAGCTTGGATTGTTGTTTCAAACTTGGGCTGATGCACACTAATTATTAAGAAGCAAGACCTGCAAAACAACAAGTTAGAACTCTGATGCCTAAGTTTGTACTAGATTTAAGAAGCGATAATCGAGAAAAAAAATAAAATAAGAGATTGAAATATAAAGATCGAATCATGCTAGAAAATATGTTTATCCTGCAAAAGAATGCTCAAGTGAGTGTTAATAAGAATGCTTGAAGTCTAGAAGGTGTTCCCTTCCTGGGGACCAAACCTGTAATTTTAAAGGGATGCCCCCATACAAATGCGGTCTGTAGATCTTCCTTGATTTTCGGAGGAAGAGGATAAGGGAGGTTTAGATAAACCAATCCTGCCTTAATCTTCTGTTATGGTTGTTTTTCACTACTTATCTTCAGGTTGGGGGAGACCCTCCATCAGTGAGGACTCTTGACTGCCAAGGAGTCCAAGGCTCTAAGGAGACCTCCCCTGAAATGTGTCTTCCGAACAAGTGGGGAGGCGCACATGGATATCCAAGTGTATGCCACGTGGGGATGACTGGGTGTGACCTTGGGCCAATCATCCTTATTGGGCCATACTTCTAGGTTGAATTCAGGGACACCTTGGACTCCTACCCTCCTTCATGGGTCATTAAGCCTTCTAGGCCGTTGGCGTTCAGGTACTGGTCATCCTTGATGCTTTTTATACTTCTTGGGCTGAGCTTTATTTGGGCTATACACATAATTCAATCCCCCCCTCCCACTCTAAGGAGGAGGGGTGTCCAACAACTCCTTCTTAGAGTAGGAGAGTCTTAGTGTCTGAGGGGGTACTTCCTTCGTTGTTTTGGAGGAGCCAGTTGTCCCAGGTGCCTCCCATCTTTGCTCTTCTCCAGCCTCCTATTCCTTTTTGAAATATCGGGCTTTTAGCCCTGTGCTGTGTCAGTGGTGATGCGGTTGGCTAGGGCTACTCCTATCCATCATAATTACAGCCTCAAAGGGGGCATATGATAACCGCCCCTTCTCATGCGCCTACTATTCCAGGTAACCGCCCAATTAGGGACGGTTACAGAGGAACGTGAATTTAACTCCTCCCCATGTCCCCATTCCTTCTTGATTCTTGGTTTTTTCAATCTGATGTTATCATGACCATATTTAATCCTTTCTTTTGGCAGTGAGTATTATGTCTAGCAAATTAATGCGTGAGGCTGTCTCGGGGGGGGGGGGGGGGGGGGGGCGTGCAACAAGGACCCCTCCTTCAAGATCTACTAAAGGGACCCCACCCACCAGCGAATCCAAAAGCAAGCGACCTGCTTCGCCTACATCAAGAGCCACGCCCAGGGCATCCTCCAAAAAGGCCAAGATGAATTCTCTGGGCACTCCTCCGACCAGCTCTGCCAGGTCTCCAGCCACACCTCCTCCTTTTCATGATGAGGGAGGTATTCCCTCAAACCTTTCGCGTATCTTCAAATGGGTTATATATGAAAGAAATGAGACATGTGGCTAAAGGATGAAACAAAAGTATAGAAATAAAACATGAAACTTTACCATTTATTTCTATAGATGAGCAGCAATGTGCGTTGTTCCCCTGTTCGTTCCTCTTCCATTCATTTTAGGATTCAAAATAGAATCCCTCTAATTTGTACACACCACACTATGGAATAGATATAGTCCTTTTCTATTGCTTGATAGAACAAAGAATAAGAAGGAAAAACAACTGCAAACAAAACACTATTGTTTAGTGTTTTTGGATAGTTTTATGTTATAACTTGAATGAAATTCAATATTGAACAAAAAAAAAAGAATAGGAGAATATTTTGAAAGAGAAAATAAGAGCAAATTTCACGGCTTGTTGGTTAGCCCTATAGGATCATGTGTGTAGTCTTGTATATTCCATACAATTAAATTCAAAATTCAATAACTATCAAGTTTGTGTTCAAGGCAACCTATATACGCACATGCATATAACCTTCAACCAAGATGAAATAACCACTCCATAATATTCATCATGGTGAGAAGTTTCAACTCCCTCTTAACTTGTTCCAACCTCCCTCAAATGAGCTTGGACTTCAACTATGCATTGGGGTTGATATAATCAAATTAAATCAACTCCAATCAAAGTCCATTGAACAATAATTAATTAATTAATTTTAGCCCAATAAAGTCCAAAGATTCATTTAATCCAATTAAATAAATCTAAGCCCAAATACTAATTAATTGATCCAATCAATTACTTAAACCAAACATAATAAATTGATGCAATTAATTTAAAGGTGTTAAGCCCAAAAATTAAATAATCCTATTAATTAATTTTTGAGCCACTCATCAAATGAATTTTAAAATAAATGATCCGATCATTTATATATTCTACTTGAATTAATTTAATCTAATTAAATTAATTCGTTTCTTCTCGAATTAATTCCACCAATTCCATAGTGATTTATGTTTTGACTCTTTAGGTTCACCCTCAACTAAACTTGGGCATTGTGTCCAATATAAATAATTAATTAAATCTAATTTAATTAATTATTTTAATTAAACATTAATAAAAAATGCCCGTGGCCGTCTATCAACGGTCAAAGGCACTAGAGACTTGGTGAATGTTGGCATGAACATTTAGGCTCTCAAGTTCCATACAGGTATGGTCCTTCTGTCGACCATCTCCCAGCCTTAGTCTAGGGCATGGAATGGGGTTTCGGTTCTCATTCTAGACCAGACAACTATGCTGAATACTTGGAATGCATTTACTCTATTAATAGAAATAATTTCCTATTCGACCAATCTCTACGAAAATAGACTTAGAGAGCGCATAACAGATATATCTATCATATACTGATAGGGGACGGATTCTATAATGAAATCTATTGTCCTTACTACTTACTCCGACTACACTGGACAAAGCTTATAATTACCAGATCGAAGACACAGTCATTTCTCGCCAGATCCAAGATATAGCCATCATATGCTTGCGACCGCCATGATTCCATAAGTCCAAGGACTAATTTTGTATTATCGAAGCCGAGAATTCAAGTCATACAGAACAAGCCTCCAAGGCTTCCATATGACCATTCCCGCTAGTTAGTTCAATTAGTTAACACCCTTGTCAACTAATGCACTAAAATTGCATAGACATCCCACGTCTGTCGCTGATGAAACACAACACTTATCCAATGAATGCAATACTTAGTGAAAGTCCCCATAGGAATCTCGATGCCTAGTCTTGAGGTCCTAAACTCTAAACGTTTCAAACCAACCCTCAGAAGTTTGTTTCATAGCTTCCATCCAATGCGCGATCCAACTACATGGGTTACTCAATTGGTTTGTGGGTATTTGTTGTGATGTTAAAACACCGTTCAACCAAAATAGTAAGCACAACAAACACATGGTGCCATAGATTAATGCTTACTATATTCATCAAGATAATAGCGGATTGGATGGAGGTCATGAAATCAACTGTTCAAGGTTGGGTTTGAAATATTTCAAGTCGAGTACCTCGAGACTGGCCATCGAGAGTTCTACTGAGACTTGCATTAAGAGTCACATTCATTTAATGTGTCTCGTGTTCAATCGGCGATAGACGTGGGATGTCTATGAGATCTTAATGCGCCGATTGGCTAGGAGTCCAATCAATTGAACTGATTTGCGGGGATTATCATATGGAAGCCTTCGAGGCTTGGTCGGTATGACGTGAGTCCCCGGCTCCCATAGTATGGGAGTAATCCTCAGACTTGAGAAATCACGACACTCACATGCATGTGATGACTGTATCTTATATTTGTACGGAGGTGACCGTGTCTCAAATATGGTCATCATAAGCATTCTCTAGTGCAGTCAAAGTATGTAGCGAGGACAGTAAGTTCCTAGAATAGGATCCGTCCCTTGTCAAATGTGATAGAGGTATCTCTTATGCATTTGGAGATACGTCTACGCTCTATAAAGCTGTGGTCACAGTCATTGGACGAATAGAAAGAAGAGGTTCCTATGTTGAACAATTTGGAGTAACGTGATTTCAAGTATTAAGCATATACGTCTAGTCCAGGATGGGAACCGACACCCAATTCCATGCCCAAGGTCAGGAGACGGTAGACGGAAGGACCATATCCATATGGACTTGAGAGCCTAAAAGATGTTAGATGGCCACCCATGATAATGGGCTTTCTTGATTAAGGGTTAATCAAAAATTATTAATTAAATTGGATTTAATAATAATAGATGACTATTTTTCAATGTTGTTTTGGTTTTAAGATAATATTATTGATAGTGATTTATGTTTTTCTTATTGCCTTTTCTTTATATTTATTTTATGTATAACTACATTTACTAATTTTTCTTACAGATTTTTCCTTAATATTTAAAAAAAAACTATAACTAAATTTACCAAAAAAGAAAATGCAATTTGACACAAAGTAAAAATGAATTTAAACTAATTAATCTGTTTTAATCAAGATGCACAAACCAATGTAAATTCTTAAAATACTATGATCACTCTCCTTCATTAAATCTTTTGTTTATTTTTGTTAATTATTTTCTCCTACTTTCATTAATCCAATACGTTTTTCCGTGTTCTGCATTTTGGTGTTTTAGTAGGGTATTTGTTTCTCATTTGTTTCCGTGTTATGCCTTTTTTGTGATAAAATAAAATACAGGGTAAATTGCATAATACCCCATATATTTTGGTGAAATACCGAGAAATCACCTAATTTTAATTTATAGGCAAAAAAACTTTTGTATTTTATAAAATACAACAAAAACCCTTCTCCATTAGAAACTAACGAAGAGTGTCTGACGCTCGTCTATTGTGCGAGTACGCTTCATTTTTTGGCCTTTTCTGGAGTTACTTTAAGTGTATAGTGTCTATTTTGTCGCCTTGTTTCATATTTAAATATATTTTAAATTTATTTATTTATTAAATATATTTGATTAATTTAAATTATTTATTGAACCAAACATATTATAATAAATTATATTTATTTATGAAATATATTAATTTAAATATAAAAACACCTAAAAAGTATATAATTGTTTTTAAAATTAAAAATTTAAATTTAAAAAACACAATTCAAATTTAATATACTAAAATTCACTTATCAAATTAAAAATTTATATACAATATAAAAGTCACTTATAATAGTTATATTGTTGGAATATCTCCTGATGACGCTAGTTCGAGCTCTAATGCAGCCATACTCCTCCATCAATGCACTGAAGACACTGCAGGTGCTGCTGGTGTTGAAGATGATCTATTAGATCATGGATAGATTAAACATAGCTCAAAGTCGTGTTTTTTAGCTTATTATGTTTTCTCTTGATTTATTTACACTTTCTTTTTAGTAATTTATTTGCGCCATGATTCGTCCACGTCGTGTAAGTGGGCACTTGCTGATTTGTTGATTCTTTGGCGGTGGTTTGTTAATTTAAACAGCCTTCATCCTCCTGGATAGCTCTATGTATTAGAATTAACAGAAGAGGAATGAAACTCATGGCGGATTCTCTGACTTTCTCTATTTCATTGTGTAATTTTTTGCTCTGTTGTTGAACTTGATTCTTCACATGGTATCAGAGCCTTCAGCTTGAAGGTCTCTTGATACTTGTATTTGCCTTTAACGCACAAAATTATTGTAATTGCGAAAGAAAATTATGGCAGATTCATCGGCAATGGAGGCAGAACAATGCGAGAAGGAAGTCCTCTATCTGCATCCTTTTGATAACTCTAGCTTTGTGCTGGCTTTTTCGTCTTTGAACGCTTCTAATTTCTTGACGTGGAGCAGACGCATTTACATTGCTCTAGGTTGCAAGATGAAGATTGCGTTTATCGACAGAACCTTTCCTCGTCCTCCAGCAGGTTCTTCTTTATTTGAACAGTGGAGGAGAGCGGACCTTATGGTCACTTCGTGTCTCTGGAATACGATCTCGAAGGACATCGTGGAGGCTTTCATGTACGTGAGTTCATCCTGAGAATTATGGCTAGAGATTCAAGCACGATACGGTCACAGTAGTGCTTGTATGATCTACTAAATGCAGAGAGAAATATCATCCATTTCGCAAGGTAACATGACGTTGCTTAATGAAGGTGAAAAAACCCTGGAATGAACTGCTTTTTCTAGCTCCATCACCGAAATGCACATGTGGTGGTTGCACATGTGGAGTGAACAAGGCCATTGGTGAGATGTTCTCCACAACGCAACTTATGCAGTTCCTCATGGGGCTTCACGAAAGCTTTGACAAAGTAAAAAGCCAACTGCTTATGATGGATCCGTTACCCGATCTAGAGAAAGCTTTTTCCATGATTTTTGCAGTGGAACAACAGCGCAATGGCTAAAGTATCCTTAAGAGACAACAAGAATGAAGGGAATTATAAACAGACACAAAGATGTAGAACAACCATTGACAAATCATCTATGTGGTGTACACACTTTCACAAATCAGGACATTTGAGAGAGACTTGTTTTGAACTTCATGGAACACCGGAATGGTACAAATCGCTAAACGATAAGAAGAAACAGATTGGGGGAAATTATAATTTTACTGGTAATTTGAAAGCAGCAGAAACTAGCACTTGTAATGTCTCAATAGTGAAAACAGATCTGAGAATCGAAGTTGCTGATTTATTGGCTGAATTGTTAAAGCTGGTAAAGAGCAAGGAAACACCTTCAAATTCTATGTCCAACTTCGCAAACTACGTTCATACAGAAGAGAAATTCGCACGTAACTCAGAGAGCGCATAACAGATATATCCATCATATACTGATAGGGGACAAATTTTATATTGAAATGTACCGTCCTTACTACTTACTCCGACTACATTGGACAAGGCTTATAACAACTACATCGAATACACAGTCATTTCTCGCCAGATCAAAGATATAGCCATTATATACATGCGACCGTCATGATTCCTTAAGTCCAAGGACTAATTTTGTATTATCGAAGCCGAGATTTCAAGTCACACAGACCAAGCCTACAAAGTGTCCATATGACTATTCCCACTAGTTAGTTCAATCAGTTAACAACCTTGTAAACTAATCCACTAAAATTGCATAGACATCCCATGTCTGTCGCCAATGAAACGCAACACTCATCCAATGAATGCAATACTTAGTGCAAGTCCCCATAGGACTCTCGATGCCTAGTCTTGAGGAATTCAACTCTAAACGTTTCAAACCAACCCTCAGAAGTTTGTTTCATAGCTACCATCCAATGCGCGACCAACCTACATGGGTTACTCAATTGGTTTGTGGGATTTGTTGTGATGTTAACACACTGTTCAACAAAAATAGTAAGCACAACAAACACATGGTACCATAGATTAGTGCTTACTATATTCATCAAGATAATAGCGGATTGGATGGCGGTCATGAAACCAACTGTTCAAGATGGGGTTTGAAATGTTTCAAGCCGAGGACCTCGAGACTGGGCATTGAGAGTCCTACTGAGACTTGCATTAAGAGTCACATTCATTTAATGAGTCCCGTGTTCTATCGGCGACAGACGTGAGATGTTTATGAGATCTTAATGGGTCGATTGGCTAGGTGTCGAATCAATCAGAACTGACTCACAGGGATTATCATATGGAAGCCTTCGAGGCTTGGTCGGTATGACTTAAGTCCCCGGCTCCAATCGTATGGGAGTAGTCCTAAGACTTGAGGAATCACGGCACTCACATGCATGCGATGTCCCCTGTCAAAATGTGATAGAGGTATCTCTTATGCACTTGGAGATACGTCTACACTTTATAAAGCTGTGGTCACGATCATTGGACGAATACAAAGAAGAGGTTCCTATGTCGAGCAATTTGGCGTAACGCGATTTCAAGTATTAAGCATATACGCCTAGTCCAGGATGGGAACCGACACCCAATTCCACGCCCTAGATTAAGGTCAGGAGAATGTAGACGGAAGGACCGTACCCGTATGGACATGGGAGCCTAAAAGTTGCTAGACGGCCACCCATGATAATGGGCTTTCTTGATTAAGGGTTGATCGAGAATTATTTATTAAATTGGATTTAATAAATAATAGATGACTATTTTTCAATGTTGTTTTGATTTTAAGATAATACTATTGATAGTGATTTATGTTTTTCTTATTGTCGTTTCTTTATATTTATTTTATGTATATACATTTACTAATTTTTCTTATAGATTTTTCCTTAATATTTAAAAAAAACTATAGCTAAATTTACCAAAAAAGAAAATGCAATTTGACACAAAGTAAAAATGAATTTAAACTAATTAATCTGTTTTAATCAAGATGCACAAACAATGTAAATTCTTAAAATACTAATTCAGTTGATCATTCTTCTTCATTAAATCTTTTCTTTGTTTATTTTTGTTAATTATTTTATCCTACTTTCATTAATCCTGATGACGCTAGTTCGAGCTCTACTGTAGCCATACTCCTCCATCAATGCATTGAAGAAACTGCAGGTGCTGCTGGTGCTGAAGATGATCTGTTAGATCAAGGATAGATTAAACGTAGCTCAAAGTTGTGTTTTAGCTTATTACGTTTTCTCTTGATTTATTTACACTTTCTTTTCAGTCATTTATTCGCGCCATGATTGGTCCACGTCGTGTAACTAGGCACTTGCTGACTGGTTGATTCTTTGGCGGTGGTTTGTTAATTTAAACAGCCTTTGTCCTCATGGATAGTTCTATGTAACAGAATTAACAAAAGAGGAATGAAACTCATGGCCGATTCTCTGACTTTCTCTGTTTCATTGTGTAATTTTGCTTTGTTATTGAACTTGATTCTTCACATGGTATCAGAGCCTTCATCTTGAAGGTCTCTTGATACTTGTATTTGCCTTTAATGCACAAAATTGCTGTAATTGCGAAAGAAAATTATGACAGATTCGTCGTCAATGGAGGCGGAACAATACGAGAAGCAAATCCTCTATCTGCATCCTTTTGATAACTCTAGCTTTGTGTTGGCTTCTTCGTCATTGAACGGTTCTAATTACTTGACATGGAGCAGAGTCGTTTATGTTGCTCTAGGTTGCAAGATGAAGCTTGCATTTATCGACGGAACCTTTCCTCGTCCTCCAGCAGGTTCTTCTCTGTTTGAACAATGGAGGAGAGCAGACCTTATGTTCACTTCGTATCTCTAGAATACGATCTCGAAGGACATCGTGGAGGCTTTCATGTACGTGGTTCATCCTGAGAATTATGGCTAGAGATTCAAGCACGATACGGTCGCAGTAGTGCTCCTATGATCTACTAAATACAGAGAGAAATATCATCCATTTCGCAAGGTGACATGACGTTGACTAGCTACTTAATGAAGGTGTAGAAACTCTGGAATGAACTGCTTTGTCGAGCTCCGTCACCGAAATGCACAAGTGGTGGTTGCACATGTGGAGTGAACAAGGCCATTGGTGAGATGTTCTCCTCAACGCAACATATGCATTTCCTCATGGGGCTTCACGAAAGCTTCGACAAAGAAAAACGTCAACTGCTTATGATGGATCCGTTACCCGATCTACAGAAGGCTTTCTCCATGATTTTTGCGGTGGAACAACAGCGCAAGATGCAAACTCAAATCGCTAAAGTATCCTTAAGAGGCAACAAGAAGGAAGGGAATTATAGACAGACACAAAGACGTAAAACATCCATTGACAAATGATCTGTGCTGTGTACACACTTCAACAAATAAGGACATTTGAGAGAGACTTGTTTCCAACTTCATGGAACACCGGAATGGTACAAATCACAAAACGATAAGAAGAAACAGATTGGGAGAAATTATAATTTTACTGGTAATTTGAAAGCAGCAGAAACTAACACTTGTAATGTCTCAACAATGAAAACTGATTCGAGAATCGAAGTTGCTGATTTATTGGCTGAATTGTTAAAGCTGGTAAAGAAGAAGGAAACACCTTCAGATCCTATCTCTAACTTCGCAAAATACGTTCATACAGAAGAGCAATTCGCAGATAACTCATTTGATTCAAGCGTGCTCAATGTTGGTGATTGGATAATTGATACGGGAGCGACAAGTCATGTGTGTGGTCATTTGTCGTGTTTTGACACATATTCTGCTCCTTCACACAAACACTTTATTCATTTTCCCGATGGAACGAAGAAGCAGGTCGCTTACATTGGAATAGTGAGAATATCAGATAAGTTGACGCTTAATTCAGTGTTTTATGTTCCAGATTTTTCTGTTAACCTTTTGTCCGTAAGTTAGATAAGTTGTGGGGGTTCCTACACTTTTTCTTTCAACAAGTTTGGTTGCACTTTGTAGGACCAAGTAACTAGAGCAATAGTGGCACAAGGAACGCTGAAGAAGAATCTGTATATTGTGCATTGCACTGTTTTCAAGCCGTTGGTTACTACCATTGTGGCTGTTCCTAATTCCTGTACTGTCGTTGACGATTGTAATGACTCGTTGTGGCATAGAAGGCTCGGGCATGCCTTTATGACAGCAATTAAACACATTCTAGAGTGTAATATTTCAAAAGAATCTTTGGAATTGAAGTGTGATATCCGTCCAAAGGCCAAACAGTGCAGAATTTCTTTTAAACCAAGTGAATCACACACTGAGGCACTTTTCGATTTGGTTCACTTAGACATTTGGGGACCATATAAAACACCTAGTACGACAGGGTGTCACTATGTTTTGACAATTTTGGATGATTTTAGCAGATCATTATGGACTTATCTCATCAAATATAAGGATCAAGTAACCACTACACTTCACAATTTCTCCATTATGGTTGAGACACAATTTGGTGTCAAGATAAAAGTACTAAGGTACGACAATGGGTCTGAGTTTGTGAACTTGAATTGTCAGAATTTGTGTCAACATTTAGGAATCATACATCAAAATTCTTGCGTTTACACTCCCCAACAAAATGGGAGGGCAGAAAGCAAGCACAGACACTTGCTCAACGTTGCTAGAGCGCTTTTGTTCCAGGCATCACTCCCACTTAAATTTTGGGGAAATTACATATTAGCTGCTATGTACATTATCAATAGAACTTCTATGCATATCTTGGGATGGATTACTACTTACCAAGCCTTGAATGGACATCCCCCCACATACACTCATCTTAAGACATTTGGATGTCTATGCTTTGCAACGAATCTCAATCCACACAAGTCGAAATTCCACAAAAGAGCTCACAAGTCTATTTTTCTTGGTTACTCGATGACGCAAAAAGGTTATAAGCTCAATATCCTTTTCACATCTATGGATGTGATTTTTTATGAACTTATATTTCCCTTTGCTCAAGGCCAAGACGGAATGCTTTGAATGTCCACTTCCCACTCCTCCAGTAGACACTGATGACAACAACACTGAATCACTCACTGTGCCTTCACCTTCACATGTCGCTAGCCCTGAGACTGCACCTATTTTTCAGCACAATGATGTCGTTACTAGCTCATAGCAACCTACTCGAAGATCGACTAGAGTGAGCCAAAAACCCCTGTGGCTTAACGATTTTGCATGTCAACAAAATTCATCAACTCTACACTGTAATTCTACTACATACTTTTCTTTTGTGGCGTATATTTCAGCGGTAAAGGAACCTCGCTCTTTTGCGGAGGCTTTCTAATCTCCAGAATGGAGAGCAGCCATGGACGCAGAGATTCGGGTATTGGAGATTAATCACACTTGGAACCTTACACCGTTACCAGCTGGAAAGCGAGCTATCGGATGCAAGTGGGTCTTTAAGGTAAAATTACGAACTGATGGTAGTGTGGAATGATACAAGGCGCGCCTTGTTGTTAAAGGACATAATTAGATTGAAGGGATCGATTACATAGAAAGATTTTTCCCTGTGGCGAAGACAGTGACAGTACGCCTCTTTCTCACGCTTGCTGCTGCTAATGGTTGGGTTCTCCATCAACTTGACGTAAATAATGCGTTTCTTGTCGTTTATTTTATTAACTACATCGAACGTTAAGAAACTGCAAGGGTACACCCCCTTAGAACTATGATTTTATTTCATTTTTATTTTAATTTATATTTATTATTGCCCGCTTTTGCGCATTCCCGAGCTGAACCACTCGCACCTCGCGGTACCTTTTCATCGATCTCATGTAATATTATTTAGTATAGAAAATGAGTATTCTCTATTGGCATTTCCTTTGTTGTGCTCGTTATATATATGTTTGTATTTCTTTTAGACATCACAACAAAGGTCACAGACCACTTTGACAATCGTGCAAGAGTTGGTTTGCTCATTAGATGGCGGTCATTAAATCAACTACCAAGAGTTGGGCCTCAAATGTTCGAAGTCAAGGACCTCGAGAATGGGCACCAAGTGTCCTATGGAGACTTGCATTAAGAGTTGTATTCATTTGATGAGTGTCACGTTTCATCGGCGGCAGACGTGAGACGTTTATGCGATCTTAGTGGGCCGGTTGGTTAGGTGTCAAATCGACTAAACAGACTCACACGGTCGTCATATGGAAGTCTTGGAGGCTTGGTCGGTATGATTCGAATCCCCGACTCTGATAGTATGGGAGTAGTTCTCGGACTTGAGGAATCACGACAGTCACATGCATACATGGACTGTATCTTGGATTTGTGCAAGAGGTGATCGTGTCTCAAACATGGTCATCATAAGCCTTGTCCAGTGCAGTCAAAGCATGTAGGGAGGATGGTGAGTTTCAAGAACAGGATCCGTCCCCTGTCAATACATGATAGAAGTATCCCTTATGGACTTGGACGCGATCTCAAGTATTTAACATAGATGCCCTAGACCAGGATGTGAGCCGACACCCAATTCCATATCCTAGACTAAGGCCGGGAGACGGTAGTCGGAAGGATCGTATCCGTATGGACTCGAGAGCCTAAAAGTTCACATGGATATTCACCAAGTCTCTAGTGTCATGGACAGTTGCTAGATGACCACCCATGGTGACGCGGTTTCTTGAGCAAGGGTTGATCGAGAATTGTTAATTAAATTTGATTTAATTAATAATAGTGTTTGACACTAGTCGAAGTTTAGTTGAAAGGTGAATCTAAAGAGTCACACACAAATCACCGAGAAGGGATGAGGAATTAATTGGGAATTAATTCCATAAATAATTGGATTACTTACAAATGAGATAAATTCATTGGACGGAGGAGCCCAAGGATAAATTAATAGGATTGATTTATATTGGGCTTGCCATTATTATTTAATAAGTTGGACTTATTAATTAATAAAGACTTATCGGGTCATGTACTTAATTGGATTAAATATATGATGAACTTAATTTGGTGGATTTTAATTAAATTATATTTAATTAAAATTAATTGGGCCTTGTATTTTTATTCCAATAAAATCGGCCAAGCACCGCCTAATTAAACACATTGGATTATTCAAGGAAAGGAAATAATTTACTAGCAATTCTCACTTTTGGAAAGTGTTATGTTGGTCATTCTTTATTTTGAATAAAGAATATATTGCCTTATGGATAATGAAATGAATCTAGACACATTGTAGTATCTCCATACAAGGTATATATATACATATATTCTAGTTAGTTATTTGGAATAACTAATTATTACACAACACAATAAAAAAAGTACTCCTACCCGTAGAACTCCCTAATCGACCGCCCCTCTCTGTCTACACACTTCGTGTGTTTTCTCCCTTATTCACTTTTAGCAAAGGAAATTAATCCCTATATTCTGGTATGGTGTGGGCTTGTCTTTAGAGGACTTCTACGTTGGAGTCTTGTGTGAACAAATTAACAAAAGGAGGTTCAAAGGAAATCAAATGAGAGGTAATCCTTGATTTATATTTCTTGCGCTCCTCGGTTTTAATTTCACTATAAGCCCCAATTTTTATATTTTATTTTATTAACTACATCGAACACCCGAAAACTCCAAGGGTACACCCTTTAGAATCATGGTGTTATTATATTCGATTTTGAATTTATGAATTTTAATTACCGCTTTCGCTTGTGCGTTCTCAGGACGACCCACTCGCTTGCTCCCTTCACTATGGTGACTGACAATATTGCTAACACATATTTCATAACGCAGTGGAAGTTATCCCAAAAGCAAGATCATATGCAGGAGTTCTTGGAGAGTTTGAATTTGAATAGGTGCATCGGCCGAGGAAACACAATGATATGGCCGATGCTTTAAGCCGAAAACTGATTGAGAAATATGTTACTGCCTTGACAGTGGTGGAGTCTGATTTTCTTGATGAGATTCATGAGAGTTCCCAAAAGGATGCAGGTTATCAAAAGTTAATTGAACAGGTGAAAGATGGCCAAGTTTGTAAAGCTTAACCGTAGGCTTCTGTATGCTAAAGGTGGGATAGTTTTTGTGCTGACTGGTGCATTGCATAGATACTTATTGAGGAGACCCACGATCGTTAATGGGTTGGACATCTCGGTATTGAAAGATTGTTGGCATTAATATTTTGGCAATATTATTGTCCAAGGATGGAGGAGGATGTCAAAGCTTAAGTGAGGACTGGTTTAGTGTGTTAGTTAGATAAGGTGGAAATGAAGAAGGAAGCCGAACTAATGTAGCCATTGTTGATTCCGGACAAACCGTGGCAATCTATTTCCATGGATTATACTTTTTATTTTCCTAAAGTTAACGATATGGCTATGGATTATACTTTTTATTTTCCTAAAGTTAACGATATGGCTTCTATATTTATTGTTGTTGATCATTTTTCTAGGTAAGCAATTTTATTACTAGCTACATGCTTGCCTCGTTAAGTCAACTGTTGAATTATTTTTTAAAAACGTGACTAAGTACTTTGGTCTTCCCGACATTGTGAGTGATAGGGACACTAGATTTATTGGAGGGTTCTAGACAGCTTTGTTCAATATGATGGGCACAGAGTTCAAGTTTTTCACTACTACCATTCCTAATCCGATGGTCAGATACAGAGGGTGAATGCAGTGTTAGAGGACTATTTGAGACATTATATGTCTGCAAGCAAGTGAGATTAGGTTGCGTTGTTGGATGTTGCCTGATTCTGTTACGATTTTCATACATCGTCTGGGACGGGTATGAGCCCTTTTGAACTGGCATGTGGGCAACAATCTATTACGCCCCATGAGGTCATTCTTCAGAAGATGGGGGGCAAGTGCCCTGCTGCCTATCGGTTTGTTAGGTCCAAGCATCAACTGTTGGATCAAACGAATGATAGTTTGGCAAAGGAACAACATAGGATGACAAAGTATGCTGATATGCAAAGACGACACGTGGAATTCAGTTTTGAGGATCATGTCTGTTGAAGCTTACCCGCAGATTTCGAAGAAAATCAGCCTCAAGTCTGTGCATCGTGGTCTGATTCCAAAATAGGCAGCCCCCTTGAGGTGTTGAACAAGGTGGGTTCATTAGCCTATAGACTAAAGTTGCATGATTGGTTTAAGATTCATCCAACTTTTTATGTTAGCTTTCTAAAGAAGTTCCATGAAGATCTAGTAGACATGGAGAGACAGCAGACTCAACGTGCCCGTAATGACTAGGGAGGAATTCGAGAAAAAGTGCTGAAAATTCTTGATCATAGAACGATGGACCAAAGTAGAACAATAGACGAACGAATTATATGGTTCATTAGATGGGTGAATGTGATGCTGATGCTACTTGGCAACGTGATGTTACTTTTTGGCAGTTTGAGGAAAAGATTGATGAATATTGGGAAGCAAACGGAGGAGTTGCACTCGACGAGCGCGTCAGGCTCTTCCCGTGGGGCCCCTAATTTCTCCACAACACCGGAATCGGAATCTGAATGCTCTTTGCTAGAAGAGAACAAGAGGAAAAATTGCTCCAAAAGCAAGAGAGAGGGGCAACCGAGAGAGACTAGGAAAGAGGAGGATCTAATTTATGTTTTTGTTGTATATTGTGTGATAATATTATTTTCTTAATAAATTATACACAGTATATATACCTTGTATAGATGTATATGAATATGTCTAGATACATTCATTTATCTATTTGGTATGTCTTCTTAATTACAAATCCAGAGGATGGCTAAAATTGCAATTTGTTAGTCAATTATTTTCTTACCTATAATTTTCCAATGGGCTAAAAAAGGTGGGTTGACCGTTTTTTGTGCTTAAAAAAACAAGACAATTAATTTTTATTTAAATTCAATATTAATAAAAATTCATCCAATTGAACCCAATCTGTAGTTAATCCAATTAAATGGATTAAAGACATAAGCCGTCATTGTCTTTATTAGTTAATAAGGTCCAACTTATTAAATAACAAAGACAAGCCCAATATAAATTAATTGCATTAAATTATCCTTGGGAGGGCCTTCCATCTAATGGATCTCCCAATTTGTAAGTAATCTAATTACTTGTGGAATTAATTTCAAATTAATTCCTTATTTTTTTCGATAATTTGTGTGTTACTCTTTAGGTTCACCATTCAACTAGACTTGAAGTACTGTCTAATACTATTATTAATTAAATCTAATTTTATTAACAATTCTTTATTAACCCTTAATCAATAAAGGTCGTTGCCATGGGTGGCCATCTAGAAACAGTCCGTTGCACTAAAAACTAGGTGAATGTCCGTGTGAATATTTAGGTTCTCGAGTCCATACAGGGACGGTCCTTCCGTCTACCGTCTCCCGACCTTTAGTCTAGGGCATCAAATTTAGTGTCGATTCCTATCTTGAATTAGGCATTTATGCTTTAGTACTTGAGACCATACTAAGCTTATTGATCGACATAGGAACCTCCTTTCCTATTCGATCAACCATTGTAGCCACAAGTTCATAAGGCGTAAGCGTGTCTCCAAGTGCATAAGAGATACATCTATCAAATACTGATAGGGGACAGATCTTCTTCTTGGAACTCACCGTCCTCGTTACATACTCCGATTGCACTAGATAAGGCTTATGTTGATCATGTCAATGACATAATTACCTCTCTCACATATCCAAGATATAGTCATTGTATGCACGCGACTGTCGTGGTTTCTGAAATTAAGGACTACTCCCGTACTATCGGAGTCTAGGATTCGAGTCATACGGATCAAGCCTCTAAGGCTTCCATATGACGATCCCCACGAGTCAGCTCAGTTGATTGGACACCTAGTCAATCAACCCATCAAGATTGCATAGACGCCCCATGTCTAGGACCGATGAAACACTGTATTTAGTAATTGAATGGGACTCTTAGTTCAAGTCTCCAAAGGACTCTTGATGCCCAATCTCAAGGTCCTCGACCCGGAATGTATCAGACCCAACCTTTTGGCAGTTGGTTTCATAACCGTCATCCAACGTGCTGCCCAACTGCACGGTTGCCAATCGGTTTGTGAGTTTTTTTATGATGTTCAAGTCGATGCAAACATAAATAATGAGCAAAGCAAAGTAAATGTCAAATAAGTAAATATTCATTTTATTCACTTAAAATAATATTACATAATATCGATTCATTGTCAGAATAGAATACATCCAAACTAATCTAATTGGCTTTTTGGTCGTCTATCCTTATAAGCGGCACACTGCACGCTGACGGTGGGATGCTGTGCAAGCAAGCAACACCTTGGTGTGGTAGATAGATGCAGGCGTGCAAACGTAGTGTCCGGTTGACGCACGAGCAACACTTGGCAAATACGCACAGGGCTGTGCGCAGGGCTGACAGAAGTTGGGAGTTATAATTGCCATTTGAGATGGCGGACTAATGAGCACTTCCAGGCAGTTGTGGAGAACATGACTAGAGTTGTGGGATGTGGTTGGCATTGTCCATAGCCTTGACATTCGTTGTCCACTTGGCGCTGATTGGATGCTTAGTTGACTTATTCTAATTGGTCTAGCAGTTAAGGGTTGTTCATGGCACGTTTTTGTATTATTTTGACTTCAAAGTTGCACATTAAGTTGTGTGCGGAAGCCTGATGCATTCCTTGTATTCTTGCTTGGTGATTAATGCAAGGTTTGCTTAATCCCTGCAAATGATTGTGCATTACTTATGATTGCTGGTAACATGTGCATGTCTGTGTTGTTGGCTTGTTAATCTAATTCATAACTATATCAAATACAAGCGCTTGTAAGACCAACTGAAGGGCTGACTGGTGTTTTGTTGAACTAGACTACACAACAGGTGAAACATTACTAGGCATTAAAACCTCGGTGACATATGGCCACTTGTATGCATTCTTGAAGGAATGGATCCCTAACAAATCCCAGTTCCATACGAGGAAATTTGATTGTAAAGTCTTAACACAAGTTTTTGTTACAATTTCTCTTTGTTTATGTCACTTCTCTTCTCCAAATTTTCAGAATTTATCGACTTCAATTTCAGGTAAGCTTCTCAATTTATTCTCATTTATAATATTTTATTTCTATAAATATAATATTCTTGCTGCTAAAGTATATTTTAACTGTTATATTTCTGCTTTGGTTTTTTAAAAGAAAAAATAATTTAAATAAAAAATTTCAATATTCAAAAGTTGGTAGGATAAAAAGTTTTTTTTAATAATAGTATAATTTAGAAAATTGTGAAACTCCCTAGACATGGAAATCCTAAATTCTCCTACTTCAAATGATATACATATGGTCAAAATACAAATTATACGTCAAAATAAATGCAATATAGTCCAACCCTCTCATCTCCCTCAAATTGTTGCACATAGTTATGTATGCCCAACTGGCCAAGAAAGTAAGAAAAAACTAATAGGGACAAAGAGTCTTTAGAAATGAGTAGAAACATAGACCTAATAAATAATGCCACATAGAATCTCATCCCATACAAAATGACAATCCATTTCAATATACTTCATATGCTTGTGAAGAACATGATTGGCAGTGATAATAAGTGCTGCTTGACTAGCACAATAGAGTTGTATGGATCAATTTTCTTACAACCGGTCACACCAATCTATTAGACAGTTTAGACAGGGAACCGGCCGTGGTGCTAGACTGGTCCATCCGTGGGAACTACCCTCAGTTAAAATAGGTGCCGGACGATCAAACCCATTCACAATTGGCCCACATTACTGTAATGATGTAGTGTGACACTAATTCGTGCCAACTTGCCAGCTCCATCATGTGAAGAACAAATAGAAGAAGTACCAACAATAAGTAGAAGAAAGAAGAAGGCCAGCAGTGAAATCGCATAACAACAAATAGCGCCTTTATTAACAAAGAAGTGCAGACACAACTCTATAAGTGACCTTCAACATTTAAATAAAAACGTGAACGCGCCTTTACTTATTTTTACATCACACTTGTTAAGAATTAGTTATGGTAGTTATTCAGCTAAGTGATATATATATATATAGACAAGAACAGTTGTATTCTTCGCTGTGAAGGAAACAAGAATCACTTTATAACAATTCTCTCTTGCAAACACTCTTTATGTAATCGTGAATTCATCAATGGAAGTCTTGACATTTTTTGTGCACGCTTTCGCCATTTTTACACGGTACCAGAGCCATCAATGATGGTCTCTGGTCAGTGTTAAACAATCTTTATAGCACTTAATCACAACATTATTTCAAGAAACTTCGAGAAAAGGGAATGGCTGAATATCAAGAAGTTTTAAAGCTTCATCATAGTGATAATCTGGGGCAGTGCCTTATGACAAACCCATAGACAACTCCCACAACCTGTCCTAGAGCAGATCAGTTAAAATAGCACTAGGTTCCATGTTGAAAGTATGTTTCATCAATGGAGAAGGCATTAAACTGGTAGAGAATGGGAAAGAATTGGAGCAGTGAACTAGAGCAGACTATATGGTAACCTTTTCAATTCTTAATCTATATCCTAAAACATTGTAGAATGTTTTCTATACACATGTACAGCTAGAGAATTGTGGATCGAACTTGAAATTAAAATTGTTGTGGGAGGAATTGGCATGTATTACACCCACAACTCAATGTACTTGTGGTGAATCTAAGGAAGCAGCAAATACTAAAATGGGGGATCAATTGATGCAGTTTTTAATGGGCTTACATGATGACTATGATCATGTAAGGAATCAAATACTTATGATGGATCCACTTTCTAGCACTAGCAGGGCCTTTATATGGTTTTGAGGATTGAAAAACAAAAGGAAATAAACTCAGGGTATTCTTATAAAACACAAAATATGGCTATGCAAGTCTCTAAGAGACTAGAAATTCAAAGAAATTTTCGGAGGAAGAGGAATTTTACAGACAAGAGAAATCAAATATGCAAAGAATTTGGTAAATTTGGACTTCTGAAGGAGGTCTGCTTCGAAATTCATGGGTATTCGGATTGGTACAAGATAGTAATTGAGTAAAGAAAGAAATTAGGGCCTGCAGCAAATAAAGTTGCAGCAGCCACTGCACTTGAGGAATCAGTGCATAGTGTGGTTGATGGAAGATCCATGACAGAGATTAGAATGTCTGAGCATCACAAATACTTTGGAGGGGTGGAATCACAAATACCAGCCTCTTCCAACGAGGGCAATACAAAATTTTCAGGTAAGTATTCTGGAAACACAGTATTAGATAATTTGTTTGTTGATACCTGGATTTTAGAAAGTGGAGCAACCACTCACATGTGCAATGATTCTTCACTCCTTGATGAAGTTAAAACTAGTGTTCCTAATACTTATATTCACTTAGCAGATGGCACCAAACACACTATAAAATGCACAACAAAATTAACTTTATCTGATAAAATCAGTTTGGACATTGGTACCTGACTTGAAATTTAACTTGCTGTCCATTAGTAAATTATGCAATGGCTCATCTATCAGATTCAAATTTTTCAAATCTTATTGTGTGATGCAGGACCACAAGACTAAGGATGTGGTTGCAGTAGAATGCTTAGTAGGAAAATGGTATATCCTCAAGAAACACTCTTTTGACAAAGATCATATAGTGGTTGTTATATCGCCAGTAGAGAATGTTAACTTAGTCCACCTTATATTTCTGCAGAAACTTGGCATAGAAGACTAAGGCATGCATCACACAATGTAATGCTTCATGCAGGAATGATAAAAGGCAATATAACACAATCTATACTTTTTGAAGTTTGTCCTCAAGCTAAACAACAGCGGCAGCCTTTTCCCATCAGAATTCTTTCGATCTAGTTTACATAGATATATGGGGACCATATAAAGAGTATCCAATTTCAAAATGTACATTCTTACTGACATTAGTTGATGATTACAGCAAAGCTAGTCGAACTTTTTTAATGTAATTTAAATCTCAAGCTATTAATTTGCTAATTGACTTTCATAAATGATACTCACTCAATTTGATAAAAGAATTAAGGTCATAAGAAGTTATAATGGATTTGAATTTCTTGGTGAACAGTGTCAGAATTTCTTTAAAAGAGAAGGAATAATACATCAAACATCTTGCATTTAAACTCCCTAACAAATTGGTGTTGTAGAAAGAAAGCACAAACATGTTTTACAAATAGCTAGAGCATCGATGTTTCAATCTGATGTGCCTAAAATGTTTTGGACAGACGCAATTCTTACAACAACCTATAAAATAAATAGGATACCTTCACATGTTTTAGAATGGAAAACACCATATGAAGTGTTATATAATAAATCAGTAAATTACAATCATTTCAAAACTTTTGGGTGTTTGTGTTTTGCAACAAATGTACTACCCAATAAATCCAAATTTGATCTTAGAGCACATAAGTGTATATTCTTAGGATATGCTCCAAACTAGAAAGGTTATAAGCTATATGACTTGAATAGAAGGATTAATTTAATCTCTAGAGATGTAACATTTAAAGAGAATGCTTTTCCTTATATGGGATAGTAGCCTGATCCTGTCACTTGTCGCAACCTCAAATGCTTGATGATCTAATCCAGAATGAATTTGTTAACTTTGAGCATGCCTCAGAAACTTATCAGAACTATGAAAATAGGGATTCTGCAGACAATTCACTTGAAGAAGGAAATGAAGATGTAAATCATAGACCTAATGAAACACTAAGAAGATCTTCCAGATTAAGGGTTAGACCAATAAAGTTCCAAGACTTTATATGTTCTAGCAGCCTTAATTCATCAAACTTGCCTACAATCACCCACAGCCACTCAATGCATACCTGCTTACTCACAGCTTCCCAACTTCCCCAAAAGCCTAGAACTTATGCTCATGCAGCCAACAACAGGGAATGGAGTAAGAACTATAGGCAGCAAATGGATTTTAAGATCAAGGTCAAACCAGATGGATCCATGGAAAGATATAAGGTTAGATTAGTGGCTAAAGGTTATAACCAAATAGAAAGTATAGATTACATTGATAGTTTCTCACCTGTGGCCAAATCTATAACAGTGAGAGTTCTTATCGTTGTTGCTGCTAAATTAAAATGACATTTACACCAATTAGATATAAATAATGCATTCTTGCATGGAAACTTAGATGAAGAAATATATATGAAGCCACCTGAAGGATATAATGTCCCTGAAGGATATGTTTGCAAACTAAAAAGATCTCTTTATGTCTTAAAACAAGCCTCAAGACAATGGAACTTAGAATTTACAATAAAATTTTTAAAAGTTCGCTTCATTCAGTCAAAACATGATCATTGTTTATTTACCAAACTAAAACCTGCAGGATTTTTTTGTTTGCTTGTATATGTGGATAATGTCTTGATTGCAGGTCCATCAAAGCAAGTACTTACAGAAATTAAGCAATACCTAGACAGGCTTTTCACTATTAAAGACCTTGGAACAGCAAGGTTCTTCCTTGATTTGGAAATTGCAAGGTCTAATGAAGGAATTACAGTCACTCAAACAAAATATATAAGTGATATTGTGACAGATGCAGGACTTATGCAGGCTAAACCCACTTCAACCCCTCTGCCAGCAGGTTGTAAAGTCACAGTTTCTAAAGAAGAACAAATGTTAGATCCTGAATCCTATAGAAGGCTTCTAGGCAGACTGATGTACTTAGGGTTCACTAGCCCTGATATTTTCTATGGCACTCAACAACTTTGCCAGTTCAAGCAACACCCTTGCAAGGAACATTGGAATGCAACACTTTATCTTGTGAGATATCTTAAAGGGACTATGAACAGAGGATTGTCCTTCAGAAGCAGATTTCAATATCACTGCATTTTGTGATGCAGATTGGGCTACATGCAAGGACAATAGAAGGTCCTTGATAAGTTATTATGTGTTCCTTTGAGAAAGTTTGATATCATGGAAGATGAAGATACAGACTACCGTGGCTCGCTCTAGTGTTGAAGCAGAATATCGAAGTATGGGATCAACTATTTGTGAGTTTATATGGTTATACAACCTTCTTACAGACTTACTGATTATAGTTCCTACTCCAATTCCATTCTTTTGTGACAACCAAGCAACCCTTTACATTCTAGCTAGTCTTGTCTTCCATGAGAGAACAAAACTCCTTGAAATAGATTGCCATTTAGTATGAGATAACTACAAAGAAGGATTCCTTGCACCTAAACACATTTCAACCAAACATCAACCTCCTGATGCTTTACCAGGGCCTCAATTTATGTCTCTCATCTCCAAGTCAGGACTCATCAACGTCCTTGATAAGTCCTACTTGAAGGGCGGGGTGTAAAGAAGTATTATGACACTAATTCTTGCCAACTTGCCAGCTCCATCGTGTGAACAAGAAATACAAGAATTACCAAAAGTAAGTATAAGGAAGACAAAGGCCAGCAATGAAATTGCATAACAGTAAATAGCGCCTTTATTAACAAAGAAGTGCAGACACGACTCTATAAGTGACCTCCAACGTTTAAATAGAAACTTGAACATGCTTTTACTTATTTTTACATTGAACTTGTAAAGAATTAGTTATGGTAGTTATTCAGCTAAGTGATATGTATATATATAGACAAGAACAATTGTCTTCTTCGTTATGAAGCAAACAAGAAACAATTTGTAACCATTTTATCTTGCGAACACTCTCTCTGCAAACACTTTTGCCATTTTCACAGTTACGGACATGCATTTTGGAGTTGAACAAAAGAAGTAACGATCAACACACTTTCATTTTCCTAACCTTAAAGATAATGGTTTTTTGTCACATGGCAGAGTGATACCCTCACGTGCATGTGGTTGGGATATAAAAATCTTTGCTAAGGTTTGTTTGGTAAAAAGTTGAGAATTCAGGTGACAGAAAGTGTTTTCTTCTATTTGGCGAGGATAGGTTGTACACCGATCACTGTCTCTGCAAACACTTTTTCCATTTTCACAGTTACGGACATGCATTTTGGAGTTGAACAAAAGAAGTAACGATCAACACACTTTCATTTTCCTAACCTTAAAGATAATGGTTTTTTGTCACATGGCAGAGTGGTACCCTCACGTGCATGTGGTTGGGATATAAAACTCTTTGATAAGGTTTGTTTGGTAAAAAGTTGAGAATTCAGGTAACAGAGAGTGTTTTCTTCTATTTGGCGAGGATAGGTTGTGTGTGCCCCTTTATTTGTCGTGCAATTTCTTTTTTCTTTTTAGCGGTGTACACTAGGAAAAAAATAATTATTCCCCATATTGTAAATAATCATGGTTTAAAATTTTTTGTAAATTAATAATATCCACCAAAATTCCATAAAATTCATATAAAAAATAAATGATTTGTCCATAGTTAGTGAACATTTGTTATGGTTTTAAGTGTAGTCAAAATATTTGATTTTTAGTCGTAGTTAATATTTTTGTCTTACTTGCAGAGACAATGACTAATAGACACTGAGCTTCCGTAGTTAAATGGTATGTGCCGCATTTTTTTCATGTTTAACCATAATAATTAGCCATCACCAAAAATAAATATCTTTAGTGGTGTTGTTGTTTTATACTTGAAGTATTATTAATCATAATATCCAAATTCTTGAGAAATTATTATGTTTATTTTACAATTGAAAAAGTTAAAACTTTTGACTAGTAAAATGGTATTTTAATTAGAACATGTCTATATTTTATGTATCTAAATATTTTAGAGAGATTGTCATGATTACTTGTATTCGATGTGAATATGGTTTTGTATTTAATATTTTATGCAGTGTATTTCGTATTGAATCATTAGATTCTACATTGAGATTTTTTACACTAAAATGTATTGATATTTCTGTATTTTGCATCGAATTATTAGATTTTACGTTGACATTTTCTACATTGAAACGTGTTGATATTTTTCATTTATGTTCATTGCGCACTTCCTTCAAAGATAATCGAAATCTTGGAGAAATTATCATTTTGAATTCTTACACACCATCTACCAAACAAAATTTCTACTATAAAACCCCCAACGTTGCCTCACTCTTTTCTCGTGCAATTTCTCCTTTGATCTCTTTTTCATCATCTTGCTCACTTATATTTCTTTCTTGCTCTGTTTGTTTATATTAATATTATACATTTTATCTCTTTTTTATTTTATTTTTTTCTTGATGGTCGACAAAATTTGAGTGCTTCATAAATGATGACAATATTTAATTTTTTTAAAAAAATTTTGGATTTAATTTTTATTTTTCTTGGTATTTTTTCATCGCCCTGAAGGAGTGGAATTGCACTAAATCAGACGTCTATCTCTCTTCTTGCTGGTAAAATTATTGTTATAAAGTTTTTTATGTAAGTAAAGATTCTGATGGTAATTTTTTTTTTCTTTGAAAAAAGAATATGGAAGTCTTAATTATCTATGATCGAATGTTATTATTCTATATCTCAATTTTTATGGGTTGGTGTTGTAAATTTTAAATGTCAATTGACCTGATTTTGTTTCTTAAGCATTTTTTTAATTATTTGTACACATATTTATATGTTACCATGATATTAGTCTTGACCATAATTTTGATTTTGATTTAAAAATTACAATAGGAGAATTTTGCTTATTTCTAAAGTACAGCCCTATGTATCCAGTAACAAGTTACTGTAATTCTCTGAGCTATGCAGCCCTATGTATCCAGCCATATGTATCCAGCCCTATGCAGTACATATGTTTCTTGCTAGTAATACAAAAAATTAACTAATAGAGGTAAATAAGTACATTATATTACATTCTTCACGTCATAAATAATAATAGTACAAGGTTAATGTTTGTCGAATTAAATATAGCACAAAATATAGAATATAGTATAGGTAATCTTCCATAATAATATATAGGTAAATATTAGAACTATGTAATAGAGTTAAAATTTTTAGGATATGGATAAGTTCAACATTCATTTCTAAGGTTATGTTTCTACATGCAACATATTCCATTGTACTTTCTAGTAAAAGGGAAAATTATATTTTTCATCTCATATATTAGGGGTTATTTTTTTATAATTTAGTCTTGTTTGTTAAAATGTTTTAGTATTGCATCTCACGAATTGAAGAGTTTCTCAATTTTAGTCCTCTAGTGCATTTTTTGTCCAGCATTTAATAAAGAATGCATGTGAGACTATTAATGGATCCGTGAATTATGTGGACAAAAATATACGCATAAGGAATAAAATAAAAAAAAGTTTCATCTTATAGAATGCAATATAAGAAAATTATAACAAATGAGATTATATTGATAAATGTTGTAACATATGTGACAAACAAAGTGATTTTCACTACAAAAAAAAAGGCTGGATTTGTAACGGCTTTTTTGAAACGGTCGTATGGCCGTTCCAATACACACAGCCTTTGTAATGGACTGGAGATGCTGACGTCGTTAAGAGGATAATAAAAAGAAATAATTATGTGGACAAAAATATACGCATAAGGAATAAAATAAAAAAAAGTTTCATCTTATAGAATGCAATATAAGAAAATTATAACAAATGAGATTATATTGATAAATGTTGTAACATATGTGACAAACAAAGTGATTTTCACTACAAAAAAAAAGGCTGGATTTGTAACGGCTTTTTTGAAACGGTCGTATGGCCGTTCCAATACACACAGCCTTTGTAATGGACTGGAGATGCTGACGTCGTTAAGAGGATAATAAAAAGAAACATTTTGTAGCAGCCAAACCCGTTATAAAATTAGTGTGTGCTTAAAACCGTTATGGTTTGTAGGCCGTTACTATTTTGTTATGATTTTTGTAACTACTGTCTATTTTTGTAATGGATAATTCTCTAGATATCAAGCAGCTACAAAGGCGGTGGCAAAAATCGTTTCAAAGTACACAAAAAGACGATGTTGTAAGATCCGTCACATTAGAGACGGGTTCTTTTGTGAAGGCCGTTACAAAATAACGACTATATTTTCTAATGGCTAATTTTCAACGACTATCTTTGGCATTCCAAATGTCGTTATAAATGTCGTTAAAAAAAACTTATATATATTTATTTCATTTCATTTGTTATAAAAATTGTTATACTAACAACAAATACTCTCCAACACTCTGATTTTCATACATATACATTTGACTAGCTTGTAGATTATTACTCGAATGTTGGACCGTCAACTAGTGCTGATCATCACTTAACTTGATTGACCAGGTAACAACGACTAATTTAATACTTTATTGGTTGATCATCACGTGCCGTTTCCGCCAGTTTTTAACGATGTGGGACTAAAAGTGTTAAAAAATTAGGATTTTGGGACTACAAGTGTTGAGCACCTAAAGCGAGGGACCAAAAGTGAAAATGGCCCTATTTAGTGGGACCAAAAGTGAAATTTTGCCATTAAATTAATTGTAGTACATTTACTTATTTTAGTTGTATGATTTTTTTATTAAACTTATATCATGTTAATTATATGTAGTCTCCTAAATACTGTACGTAGTACCGTTATATTTATAAATATGTAGGTCGTCAAATTAGAAAATTAGTTAGATATATTTTTATATGTGAATACAGTGATAAATCATCATGTTATGAAAATTGGGGAGGTGGATGTATAATTACAACCTCTCAGGAAGGACAAGTCGGACATCGAAGTTTGAGAATGGGCTTAAGACTTTCATAAAAATGGGAAAAGAGTCAGCGTAGACATATGGATGGAGACAAAATTAAGTGTCATTGCCAAAAATACGAAAACACAAAGTTCAGAACACCCGATGATGTTATCACTTGTCTATGTGAAGATTTATGCTAAAATATTGTAATTGGACTTCTCAGGGTAAGGATAGGGTGCAGAAAAGTACTTTGACGCTATAACTGTCCCTCAAGTGCCTGAGGAGCAAACCCCACCTGCCCATGTCGAGGGTAATTATTCACATTGCGGTAATGAACAACTTATGGGTTAGGTGCATCGGATGGGTTTTGATGCGGCCGATTCGAGTTATTTTTCTTCTTCTCATGATGTTGTGCCTGATGATTGTATGATGTCCTACCCTGTTGATGCTGGTCCTTCTTCATATTGTTATGGCGGTGGCCCCTATGATTATGAGTCAGGGTTGGCAGACCATTTTTAAGTGTAGTGCATGTTGCCTACCAGCCATTGTGGAATGGTTGCACCCAATCTCAATTGGCAACTGTTGCTGAGTTGGTGGATATCAAGGTGGACGGCCATATTTCTGAGCGATCATATGATAGAATATCCTAGTGGGCTAATAGAGTATTGCTCCCGGGTCATACCTTGCCGAGAGACTATTATAGTATGAAAAAGTTGATAAAGAATTTGGGTTACCCATTGAGAGGATCGGTGCATGTACGACTACATGTTGTACTCGAAGGACAATGTCGATTGGGAGTACTGCAAATTTTGTGGGGACGCTAGGTATAAGCCGACTCGAGGGCGAGACCCATGCTATAAGAAGTCCTCGTATGCCGTCCTTAGGTACCTACCGCTTACTCCCTGTCTATAGAGGTTATATTCTTCGAAGGCAACTTCCAAACACATGACATGGCATGCCACACATCAAATGTGGGAGGGGTCAATGTGTCATCCATCACATCAAATGTGGGAGGGGTCAATGTGTCATCCATCTAATGCCAAGGCTTGGAAGCATTTTGACCGGATGCATCCCGATTTTGCAGAAGAGTCACATAATATTCGGTTGGGCCTTTCTGCAGATGGTTTCGCGCTTCACGGTCAGTACGGTTGTACTTCTTCATGTTATCCCATTATCATTACACCATACAATATCCTCCCTAGTATGTGTATGAGTTCTGAGTACATGTTCCTGACGATGGTGATCCCTGGCCCTTCTAATCCGAAGCGTCTGATCGATGTTTATTTGAGACCGTTGATCCAAGAGCTACTGCAGTTGTGGAATGTGGGTGTTCGGATGTACGACAATGCTATGGAAAATGCATTCATCATGCGGGCGGCGTTGATGTGGATAGTAAACGGTCTACCCGCTTATAGGATGGCATCTAGGTGGAGTACCGATGGTGTTATGGGTTGCCCGATTCGTGTGGATAGCACACGGGCATTCCATCTGCAGCATGGTAGAAAGGCGTGCAATTTTGACTGCCACAAATAGTTTCTCCCTGAGCACCATCCCTATTGAAGGAACAAGAAAGCCTTCATGAAAGAACCGTGTTGAGTATAAGCTTGCACGTCCGAGGCTGATAGGAGACCAGATCCTAGATTGGGTTGCAGACATTAGTCCTGCCATTGAAATGCCGTTGACATTCCCTTCCGGCTGTGGAAGCAACCACAATTGGACAAAGAAAAGCATCTTTTTGGGATCTTCCATACTAATCTACGCATCTTATTCGACACAACCATGATGTCATGCACATTGAGAAAAATATGTTTGATATTATATGAATGCACATAGGGATTTGAAGATCATCTGTAAT
>NW_011628046.1:531599-543097 GCF_000512975.1 Sesamum indicum
TGATGAAGGAGTAGAAGAGGAGGATATTTGGATGGATTCATGGCCTTAGGTTTCCTGATAGCTACGCGTCTAACCTTGCCCGCTGCGTTGACATGACGGAATTGCGGATGCACGGCATGAAGAGCAATGACTATCACGTATTCATGTAGAAAATGATCCCGACCGCGTTTCAGAGATGCTTCCCGAACATGTATGGAGTGCCTTAATCGAGGTTATTCTTTTATCTCAAAGCATATGCTCGACCACGCTTGATGTCGCCAAGCTACATGAGTTAGACAACAGTGTTGCCATCATACTATGCAACCTTGAGAAGATATTTCCTCCAACTGTTTTCAACTGGATGGAGCACCTTATTGTGCACCTGGCATATAAAGCTCGCGTAGGGGGCGGGCAGTGGAATACAGATGGATGAACCCATTTGAAAGGTTCCTATGGGAGTTGAAGAAAAAGGTGAAAAATAAAGCACATGAAGAAGCATCAATTGTCGAGGAAATCGGTTTGTTTTCTTCATAGTACTTTAAGACGAACGTGCCTTCCAAACGAAGCATGACTCTTAGGAATGATGAGTGCACGATCAACAATGCTGGAATCTAGGTGTCTATTTTGTCTATTTTCAACTACCCTGGTAGGGCTAATGGGGCCTTGAAGAAGATTGGTTCAAACAACATGTAAGTTAATCCATTTTTTTTTAATTTTTAAAAGTACGTTGTGTCCAAGTTCAAAATATCTGATTAATATATGAACGTGTAGGTACATTCCGAATTAAACTACACAGGCAACGAGCTCCTGAAGTGACATTATTGGGGTCCAAGTGCAGAAGTGACGTCGATGCCTTACTACTTTGTGAACAGGTACAGCTTCCAGAAAGAACGTCACAACCACGGCAAGTCAACAATGAATTGTGGGGCGTGTGTCAAAAATTCATCGTATACAGATGAGGACAATGACTTATATGGAATCATCAAAGAGATTATTCAGTTGACATATCCACTTATTTCGAACTTGTATATCGTTCTATTCAAGTGTCGTTGGGTCAATCTACTAAGAGCTATGAAGGTACATCCACGCTATCATCTCGTTGATGTAAATTTCAGAAATGTGTACCAAAAGGATTAGCCATTCATACTTGCACAACAAGTAGTACAAGTGTACTACATTGAGTATCCCAGTATGAAGAGGGACAAAGGTCTTATGAACCCTTTTCACAGTTTCAAAGGCTGCCAGCCATACAAACATGATTGCCACATTAATACTAATGTTTATTAATAATCCTTTTGGAACAATACATGCACTCTGGCTTGGCCTTTTTGTACAGATTTATTTGCAGGTGTTGTGCGATCAACGACGTGGTGGAATAACAAAAATCTTTGTGACTCACCATAATTTTTCTAGGACACCTGTTCGGGTCTTTTGTTGTAAGGGAGTAGTACCCCTTATTTATTATTGCTTTATTTGTAAGGGAGTAGTACTCCTTGTTTATGGTTTTACTAGAAATTCTAGGGAGGTAGCTCTCCCCACTGTAACTATTTTGTGCATTTTAATATAGAAGGATTGGGGACTCCAAAAAGCTCGCCCAATCTCTAGGTGGTTTCCTTTTAAAAGAAAAAAAAAAGTATGAAGAGGGACAAAGTGGATTGGATGGTTGTCTGCAAAACCAAGACTTAGAAAGTTGTTGATGAGTCCAAATGGTATGAGATTGCATATCAGCCATAGAAAGTCGTACTAGTCCCTGAAGTTGCAACAGACAGTCAGTCATACGATCTACGTGATCCCACTGGTTTACAAATTGTGGTCGATCTTTCAATCGCACACCAGCAGGTTGTAGGTACTTTACGGATTGAAGCTGGTAAAACTGATAATGAAGATGAAGAGGATGATGAAGACAACTTGGAGGACTAAAAGATTGACGATGATAGATACGAGGATACATAATGTATATTTTTTTAATGGAAATATTTTCTATTGCAATGTTGTAAAAAAAATATATATATATTTTTTTTAATTTTTTTAAAAACTTGTTATTTGGAACGGTCAATTTAGTAAAAATCCGTTACAAAGGCCATTACAAAATAAGGCGATCAACTTTTGTCAACAGGCGGGAAATAAAATTTTGTAACGGCCAAATTTCAAAAAGCCATTACAAACTAAAATTTTTTGAAATCAAAATAAAAAAAATAGGTAAGAATTTTAATTTTTATTGGTTGTAACAAAGTCCGTTACAGATGCTATTACAATGATAAATTATACCAACTGTGACAAAAAGTAGTTACAGAAAATGAGTCATCTCATAAATTCAAATCGAAATATACGCTATCTTTACATTCGAGTACCCGATTCATACCAAATTTAAATATATACTAGTATGTACTATTAAATCATATTAGACGGTATGATTTTAAATCGCATGGCTTTCCAGGGCCGATATGTTGAAATCTGTATAACTAATAAGGCTACAACTTGGCCGAATAGATATTTTGCTAAATGTGATAAAATCTGACGGTTTGATCGTAATGACCCGATTAACATATACAGTCCAACACTGTAGGATGACAATTAAATCAATGTAATACTAACATTTATAAAGTTCCGTAATTTTTTTTTCTGTAACTTTAAAAGAATTCAGAAATTTTTCTTAATTTCTGATTTTTTTTATTTTCTGTAATTTTAATAAAATTCATAATTTCTGATTTTTTTATTTTCTGTAATTTTAACAAAATTCATAATTTCTGATTTTTTTTACTGTAAATTTCTAATATTTTCTATAACTTTATGCATTTTTCTATAATTTTCTGTAATCTTCTCAACTTTATATGTAATTTTACTAAATATATATATTTTTTAATATAAATTAGAGGATCTTAATCTAATTTAGAAAAATAGAAATTTTAATAAAATTATTAGAAAATTAAGGACTATAGTGTAATTTTTAGAAAAATTATGCACCTAAATGAAATTTTAAGGAAATTGGAGGATCTAGATTTAATTTTAGGAAAATAGAAAATATATAAAAAATTTTAAAAATTTAAGGACTATAATGCAATTTTCAGGAAAATTATTCACCTAAATGAATTTTTTAGGAAATTAGAGGACTTTAATTTAATTTTAACAAAATAAAAATTTTATGAAATTATTAGAAAATTGAGGACGTCAATGCAATTTTTAGGAAAATTATGCACCTAAATTAAATTTTTAGGAAATTAGAGGACCTTAATGTAATTTTAGGCGCAATTTGGGCATTATCCGCATCCTTAGGCCAACATATTGCAGATTCCACAGGAGCATCTACTATTTTGGTTCCAAAAATTGAAGGTAATAATAATATTATTTAATTTTAAGTAATGTTTATATTTTCAAAGGTAAATATTATATAACCTTTTTTGATCAATTTTTCAGATGTCGTCATGGTGGGACTGTAACGATGAGTCGATGTTCAAGCTTATCAAGTCGCAGGAGGGAAAGTTCCTACGGAAGTGGTTCGCTGATGCACGGAGTCGGTTGGCCCGACCACTATGGCTGGACAAGGAGATCTGGCGCCAGCTCCTCGAATTCTGGTCGAGCTTAGAATTTCAGGCACAGTCGGCCAAGAATAAGCTCAATTGGGCCGCCAACACCGAAGCAGCTGCAACCGTCTACCGTGGGGAGTCGTCATCTGTTAGGGCACACATGCGGAAGATGGTAAGTATTTCAAATAATATTTGTAACTTGATTTAACTTTTGTTATTTTTAATCATTTTTATATTGATTTTTGAACAAGAGACACAACTCGGACGCCCATCAATCAGATGGAGGTGTTCGAGAAGGTATACAAAAAGAAGGATAATGGCCAGTGGAGCGGTCCGAGGGCGGAGGAGGTCGCGGTAAGTAATTAAAAAAATTAACATAATTTGTTCTTTTAATTTTATATAATTTTTTAGTCTAATTATTTAATATGTTTGCAGGAGATGGTTTTGAGGATGATGGAGGATCGTCAGGGACAACATAATAGCAATGAAAAGCATTCATTGTCCTCTTAAGGCTCCGTGGCCCGGACGAGCAGCAAGTCTGGTAGTCAGCAGCAGGTGGCCGGAAGAGGGGCCGAGTATTCTGTCTAGGCTCTAAGACCTATCACTTGATTGCTGGACCATCCCAGGCAACCCAATTGACTGCTTCCTCGCCCTCGCCACCACACCCGCAACGCCCTGACATAGATGATCTGGTGTCGGCACTCGAGTGCTACATCAAAAGCACTGATTCAAACTGGCCCAAGTAATCTAGCACCCAGGCCTCCAGGTGATCCCTCGGTACCCGATGACGATGAATACGCGGCTGTTGGGGATTATAATTTAGTTTAGAATTCTTTTTGGTAGTTTGTAAAAATACAATTTTATAGTAATATTTTAATTTTTTAATTAAATTGTTTTTTTGTATAATGTGTGTTTTATATAAATTTATTTACTTAGTTTTACCAAAATTAAATTTAAAATATATTAAAAAATTTTAAATAAAATAAATATTAAAATATATTAAAAAATAACAAATTCTGTAACTGCATTTGTAATGACTTTTGTAACACACCAATAAAATGTTAAATCATCAGACCGTTACGAATAATGTGCCAAAAATAGTTACAAATTAAATACCGGGCCGTTCCAAAAATCGTTACAAAATGAGTGATAAAAACAGTTACAAATGTAGTGCCAAAAATAAATACAAACATAATACAAAACAATTATAAAGAGCATTACAAAAACCGTTCCAAATATCTGGAAAATCATACCAAAATGTGTTACAAAGACCGTTAGGAGAACACTTATATCAAATCCAATCTAGCAGTTACAAAAGCCTTTCCAACTTAATTTTTTTTCATGTTACTAGTTTTGTAACAACTACAGTAGACCGTTACAACAGCCATTACAATTTGTAATCGCTTTTTGACAAGCTATTACAAATACTTTGTAACGCCTCGTTTAGCCGCGGTAGGCCTAGCCGTTATAAAAGCCGTTACAAAAGAAAAAAATATTTCAAAATTAAAAAAAAACCGTTCCAATAAAATAATTTTTTTATAGTGTTCCAACAAAAGTCATTACACCATGAAAAAAAGATCAAATTCTAACATTAAAATAAAACATAAAATAAATATATCTTATATTTAAATTCTTAATAAAAATATATGGCTTCAGAAATATACATAATTAATTCATTTTAAAAAAGTAAACAACTATTAATCTTCAATTAATTAATGTACGTAATGAAAAAAATTTAATAATTCAAATTAGTAAAATTATTATGATCATATCTAGATTTTTTAGGAATTGCATAAATATATATATATACCAAGAATAATTTGAATATAACAACCATAATTGAAACCATATGTAAGGATATGAAGATCTAAATATACAATAAATTAACAATAAATTATATAAAGATTATGCAAATAGAATTTGTAACAAGGATATTTTATGAAGCAGAAATTAAAGACAATTATGAGTAGAAGAAAACTTATTTGAATATCAGAGTTTGAATACAAAGAATTTACAGAACAATTGGATGTACGAGATATTATTATTCAAGACATCCGATTTATGTAATATGAAAGAAGAACTAAATGAAGAAGAACTAGAAGAAGAACAAGGAAAGAACTTGGAAGAAGCAAATGCTAGTGAGTGTGTGTGAGAAAAGCTCTCAAAGAAAAGTTGTGATTTTTTCTCCTACAATTGCTTCTATTTATAGAAATGAAGAAATGATTTATCTTCTCCTCCATCATGCACTAGAATTATTTTGTTGATTGTGGTTGTCTTTCAACCTTCCATAATACAGCTAGTGGGCTGCAAGTTGAAATAAATTTTTGAATTTTTTTTTGCATCATTATTACATCATTGTTACATCATTCTCAATTTTGCATGGAATTGTTACATCAATGGACAATTTTGCATGGAATTGTTACATCAATGGAATTTGTTACATCAAACTAAATTGGACTAAAAATACCAAAATAATTATGGAATTGAACTAAAAATACCAAAAAATCATCTTCATTTTCGTCTCCAAGATGAATTGGCGATAGAGAGTTTTCTTTGTCACTTTGTATTTCTTCAAGAATTTTTTGCATTTCCTCCGTGGTTGTTGCTTTGGCATTCTTGCAAACAAATTATTTTTCCTCAGTAGAAATTGTTCTTGTTTCGAATTAATCTCTTTGCCAAGAATTGTTCATGTTTTGCACACTGTGGGATTTTGTTTGTACTATTCCAAAATAGTTGTTTGTTCAAAAGTTTCCGTGTTCATTTTGTCCCACCATTTTATGGAACATTTCTTTCCTAGGGAAAATATGACTGTGTCTTCATCCATTTAGATGGGTTTGAATTGAGGTTCGATATTCAGAATCCAGGTCAAATTAAATTAAATGTAAAATTTGAGTAAATTGGGAAGGTGTTGTCCTGGAAACATACTGATCTTGAAATTTTTCGTAAAGAATTTTAATGCTTCTTGGACCGATTTCGAAAGAATTTGTGGTTTTGGACCGAAATAATACCACCATCTGACAAACCAATTTGGAATTTTTTCTGGAGAAATCTTGGTACCGAAAAAAAAATAGAAAGACATGATATTTTTCTCATTTTGTTTAAGGAAATATTGAAAGGTTTTGATGTAATCCCAATAGGAAATTAATGGATATTTTTTTATTTGAAATATTTTTGAGCTCATAGGGAGTTTTTCCAAGTCGGACAAAGAGAGAATGAAATTTTATGAAAATTTTTCTATAGCCAATTTGTGAGGAGTTGGTTAGGGCTCCTTTGGGGGGCATATTTTGAATAAAAATAAATCTGGTTGAGACAAGAATGTCTTCATAGAATTCTTGGGTTTTGAGAGGATTTTCATATATCCTGTTATGATTTTCATCAAGGACCATGGTTGCCATTAGAACAGGATTATCTTGAGTTTGTTCATTAATCCATTCATCCTCAATTATAAAATCGAGGTGAAAATCTACTTTCTCAAAATATGGGGAGATTGGTGACTTGGATTGGGAATTGGTAGGTCTAGCAGTAGAAGTCCCTGCTATATCCTTGTAAGTTTGAGTGAGTTTGGAAGGCGCAAGAGGAATTGGTTTCCCTAATCGGGTAAATCTGTTGGTAATTTGAATGGCAGTTTGTGGTAATGATGGTGTTTTTGAGGTTGTCTGGGTGAGACTTTGTGTTTTTGAGGTTGTCTGGGTGAGACTTTGTGTTTTTGGTTGGAGAGATGGGGGCAAAATCCGTAATGGTTTTGCATTTTGAGGACTTTGTGGTTTCACGATTTGAAGATTTTGGGATTTTAATTGGGTCTTCTCTGGTGTTAGAGAAGAGTATTCTAATTTCAGAATTTGAGCTATTGGTTTTGCTAAAGGGCTTACCTTTAAGTTTGATTCTTCACTTGATTTTGTTTTGACTGCAAAAATTCTCTTGTGAATAGTCAGGAATTTGATTGTGAGCTCCTTTAATATATTCAATATCAAAATCAAATACAAATAATAAAGCTTTCCATCTGGCAAAAATTTGTTTTGAAACTAAATTTTTAACATCTTTTGTAAGTGCATCTTTTGCAGCTTGACAATCAATTTTTAAAAGAAATTTCTGATTTAATAAATCATCTTGGAATTTAGAAATGCATAAGACAATAGATAATATTTTCTTTTTTATTGTAGGATAATTTTTCTGAGCTGTAGTTTTCCAAATTCCAAAATAATATCTTACTATTGTTTCTTTATTATTAATAATTTGACTAAGAATACCTCCATATCCTAGTTCAGATGCATCTGTTTGTACAATTTTTGGTGCAGTTGGATGACATATACTTAGACAAAAAATTTCTTTAATTTTTATTTTTAATTTTTTCACTAAATCTGTATCAATTTGAGTCCAAGGAGGTGGTGGAGTTTTTAATCTTTCATATAATGGTTTACATATTTGTCTAAGATTTGAGTAGAAATCTGAAACATAATTTAGGCTTCCTAAGAATCTTTGTAATTGAGTTTTATCTAAAATTTGGTCTGAAAAATTTTCTCCAAAAGTTAGAGATCTTTGAATGATGTCCTAAAAATCGAATATTAGTTTGGAAGAGTTTTATTTTGGGAGCTGAAACAACTAAGCCATTATCTTTAATTAGTTTAAGAAATATTTGTAGATTTTTCTAGTGTTTTTCTTGTAATTGAGTTTTATCTAAAATTTGGTCTGAAAAATTTTCTCCAAAAGTTAGAGATCTTTGAATGATGTTCTAAAAATCTAATATTAGTTTGGAAGAGTTTTATTTTGGGAGCTGAAACAACTAAGCCATTATCTTTAATTAGTTTAAGAAATATTTGTAGATTTTTCTAGTGTTTTTCCATATTTTCACTGAGAACTAAAACATCATCAATATAAACAATAGTGAAAGAAGTATATGGAGTGAAAATGTCATTCATAATTTTTTGGAATTCTGAAGGATCATTTTTTAACCCAAATGCATAACATTCCACTCAAATTGGCCAAAAGGGAGAGTAGAAGTTGTTTTATATCTATCTTTTTCATCAATTTGAATTTTCCATAATCTTGATTTCATATAAAATATAGAAAATATTTTTGCATTATAAAGTCTTTTAAGAAGATCTGTCTTATTAGGTACGGGATACCTAATCCATCTTAATGCTTTATTTAAAGATTTGTAATTTATAACTAACCTGGGTGTCCCTCTTTCTAATTCTGCAATTCTCTGGACATAAAAAAGCTGGACAAGACCAAGGAGACTTTGAAGGGCGAATTAATTTTTTTATTAAGAAGATCTTGAATTTCTTTTTTGCAATATTCTAGTAATTCTTGGTTCATTTGAATTGGCCTAGATTTAGTGGGAATTTGTCTTTCGTCAAAATCTATTTCATAAGGGAGAGTAATAACATGCTTTTTTCTTTCCCAAAATGCATTTGGTAATTCTAAATAGACTTGGCTTTGAATTTGATTTTGAAATTCAAGAATTTTCTTTTGAGTGAAAGGTGCAGAAATTTGTTCTTCTATTTTCTTGTGAGAAATTTTGTCTTTTAAAAAGAGAATTTGTTTTTCTTTATTACTAATTTCTTGAAATATAAAAGTATCTTGGACTTCTTTAATATCTCTTTGGGTTACAGGAAATTGAAATTGAAATAAGATATCTTTTCCCATTACTTTGGTCCTAATCCCTTCACAACTTACATTAATTGGATAAAACATTTGAAGAAAAGGATTTCCTAAAATTATTGGAGTATTAAGATCTTTAACTAGCACAAAACTAGCTTTGAAACAAATTCCATTATTACAAACATGGGCTTTTGAAAGTTTGAAGTTAATTTTGAGACTAGCTGAATTAGTAGCTGAGAGTTTTTCTTTAGTTTTTTCAAAATATTTAGGGGGGATTAATCCTTCTTAAACATAATTCATGTCTGCTCCAGAATCCAATAAAGTGATGGCAGTTAATTTAAAATCTTCAATAACTAAATTAATTTTTACATACCATTTTTTATAAGCAATTCTAAAGATTGTATTAACAAAAGATTCTTCTTCTTTAGAGACTTTAGATGGAGATATTTCATTGGAATTTTCTTTGAAAATTTGATTTTGAAGTTTTCTGATTTAAATTTTTTGTTCTAATTGATCATGGTTTTCTTTTTAAAGTTTTAACTTCCTTTTTTAATTGTCTAACTTCATGTTTTAGGTCAGATATTGAGACTTTAGAATTAGAAGAATCAAACATATTCATGATTTTTGAGAAATCTGTTTTAGGAGGGGGTTTTGATTTCTGAGGATTTTCATTTGAAATTAATTCTTGAAGCTTATGAAGGTAAATTTCTTTATCTTCAGGATTTTGGATTTTGTCAATAAAAACTAAGATTAACGAAAATTGGTTAGTGAAGGTAGCCAAAGAAATAATTCTGCTGAGCAACTAGTACATTCATTATTATCTTCTAAATTAGAGTTTTGGGATTCTCTTCTGACAAGGAATATCCTTCATCTGTTCGGATTTGATCTAATTGTTTTTCTAGACTACAATTTTCGATTTCAAATATTTTTAAATCTTCTTCATCTAGGATTCTTAATAATTGATTTGTTAACTCTTCTCCTAGACTTAATTCATAAATTTTCTTTCGCATGCTATAGCTAGTGGCATAATGACTTGGTTTTTGGCATTTATGACGTATAATGGAATTAGGGAACTAGAATATTTTTTCTTTAAAAAATTTTTCTTTGGAAATTAGGTTTAGAAGAGGGTTTAGTAGGGGATTTAAAAGGAGTTTTCTTTGATGATCTATGCCTATGATTGTTATAGTGTTTTGACTTTGATGATGATGATAGTGACCTTATTTTTTGAAATCCAAATTGTTCACACTAACTTCCTAACTCTTTTCTAGTAGCAAGATTTTGTTTCTTTAATTGGACTTCTAAGGTAAAATCATTGCATAATTATAATCCTACTAGATTAACATGATTTATAATTTCTCCATAAGAAAGGGATGCAATATTTTCGTATTTTTCTTTAATTTTTTTTACGAACTTTTTCTGCAAATGATTTTTGTAATCCTAAAATAAACTTTTCTTTCTAGAAATAACTATCTGCATCATTTCTTTCATAAATTTTGGATAAAAGACATCTTTATACCATCTAAAATCATGGAGTTTTCTACACTTTAAAGTTTGTAAAAATTATGTATTTCTTTCTTGATATATTTGAGGATTTCCAATAAAATGAATAATAATTGTATATGTTAGAGAGGATATTGCATTAGAAATGGCTCTTCCTTCATCGTTATTAATAATATTTCCTTTTGAATCTCTTTTACCACTTGAAAGAATTTGAGTTTTGGCTTCATCAGTTATAGTATTATCCAACCAACCTTTTAATTGACCACTGAATCCTAATATAAGATTTTTTTTCATCTGTTAATCCTGCTTTTTCTTTGTAAATATTTGATACTATAACCATTTGTTTACATAGGCTAATAATTTGATATTCAGATAATGTATCTAAATTCCATTCATATATTTAATTTTCATTAAAAGACCTAAAATTTTGGACTTGTTCTATTTTTAGGTCGGGGGAGTTGGTTTATAATAATTTTTAGGACAAAATGCATAAAACCCCCTTGTGTTTTAAAAAGTCTGCAAAAAGCACCTTCATGTTTTCAGAATAGGCTAAAAGCTCCCATGTGTTTTGTAAACTCAGCTCAATCGCCCCCTCTCCGTTAAATCCAACTAACGGTGTTAATTTTTTAGAAAATGACCGTTATACCCTTACTTAATATATATTATTTCTTATTCTAATGACCGTTGGATTTTTTTGATCAAATATTGATCGTTAGATCTAATCAATTAATCTCAACCGTTAGATTTTAAAAAAATAAAAGGTCTAAATTCAACATATTATTTAATTTATATTATATATAAATAGTTTAAAATTTTAAAAATATATTATTATTATATATTAAAAAAAATAACTAACTACCCCACCCACCCCCTTCCCCCCCCTGCCCCCCCACC
>NW_011628046.1:543153-564624 GCF_000512975.1 Sesamum indicum
TTGAGCCCACTCTCTATGATCGACGAAAACTCAAATTGAAGGTATGAAAATGTTCGTCTTGAAGAGAGGATTCTAATGGTACCATTGGGCGTCGGAAATTCGTCCGAACGGCGTCGGAAAATTGTTTCGAAGTTTCCGGCGAAGGTGGGCGAAATACCAGATTTTCTTTCTTTTTTTTTTAATTTTTTAATTAATTTTAATTATATTAGTTAAAATATATTTTAGTAAATTAAGAATATTTTAGATAATTATAATAATTAAATATTTTGGCTAATTAATAATAATTATAATAATAATTATTGTTATTAAATATATATTTTAATTAATTAAAAATAATAGTTAGATTTAATAATTAACAATTACAAAATTATTTGAGTTTAAATATAATTTAATTTAATATTTCAATTTAAATTTAATATGCCAAAATTTAATTTATTTTTTAAGGTGAGAAATGACAAAAAGAATACACAAAACAAGCAAAAAACCTCTTTGTGTGTTATATAGACCCATAGAGGGGTATTTTGGTCCAAAAAATCATTAAATATCAACCTAAATCGCAGAAAAAGACTACCAAACGTAGCAGACACGCGTCTTCTCCACTTCCCGTTAGTTGCTAACAGAATGGGGGTTTTTTGCTGACTAAAACAAAACATGAGGAGGGTTTTAGCCTATTCTGAAAACAGGGAGGTGCTTTTTGCATACTTTTTAAAACACAGGGGAGTTTTATGCATTTTGCCCTAATTTTTATAAGGTGATAAATGTTGAACAGGTTAATAGAATTAGGAATTTGTTCATTATCAGAATCTTCATAGTTTTGTTCAATTGATTTATGACTTTGTCTTTACCTAGATCTCTTAGTCTCTCTTGGATTATTAAAAGAATGGATTTTTCTGGATTTAATTTTGGTATATAATCAGAAATTTGGAAAGGAAGGTTATTAGCAGTAATATGAAGAGTTTGATCTTTAGAAGTTATTAAGGAAGAGGATGAGGGCTCTTTTTTTTCTAATGTTTCTTCAATCTTGTTTTCTATTCGATCTAATTGTTTTCCTATAGAATGGAGAATTAAATTTGAAAAATTACTTTGTTTAATTTGAACAGTATTTACCTCATTGGTGGATGGTTCACTTACTGCAACACACTTGATGACTTGGCCTTTTATGGAGATACCTGATTCCTCTAATGGTGGATGTTCGCTGGAGATTATTGACCCATCAAGCTTTTTCCATTTTTTGAGGGTTTTTTGGATGACTGCAAATTTATCTTCTCCACATGTTTGGAATAAGTAGGAGAAAAATGGAATATTTTGTTTAGTGTAGGACATATACTCATACCATTCAGATATGATATTTGCTCTTTGGGGTTCAAAAAAATTACTCATGAACCATTTTCTATTAGAAATATTTTCTTCAAAAAGAAAGTCTTTTTTTAAGAAATTCTTTATCAATTAAAAATTATTTGGTAATTGTAAGAATTTGTGATGGTGTAGAATTGGGTGATCCTATTTCCTTATAATCTTGATATATTGGTTGTGCAAGATTTTGATCTATTCTTATTCTTTGAAATTCTTTGGTAGTTGGTCTAATTGTTTCTGAAGTTGAGTGTCTAGAAGGGGTGATAAGATGAAAGTAGGAAGTTCTATTCGTTTTTAATGAATTTTGTCTACAAAAATTGACTCCTATGGATCCATCAGGATGTTGGGTAATTTGGTCGATTTCTGAATTTTCTATGGGCTGAATAGGGGGAATTGATCCGGGTGGTAGATTCCATGTTTCTGGTAAAGTGACATTTTTCCATTCTATAGTTTTTGGAGCTAAAAGATTAGATTTTGCTCTATTTATTTCCCAAAATACTGTTTAACCTGGTGAATGTGGGATATTGCTTGAATATCTACGCCAGTATTAGTAATTTCGTAATGTAGCCTATAGAATATTTCATAAATATGAGATCCTAACTTCATTTTATAATTGTAGTTTTTTACATTTAAAGTGAGAATATCCAAAATATGAGGATCATTAAGAGAAATGGTAAAATTTGGAAAATAATTGAAATAAATTGGACCATTACAAAGGCTAGTTTCTACTAAACCAAGTAAGGAATCATAAAAATCTAGGTGTCTACAATCTCTTAAAGCAGGAAACACACTAGTGTCTAATCCTTCTCTTGTTAAAGCTTTTATAGCAATTTGAACGAGACCAATATGCAGGAATTTATAACCATTCTTAATATGTTTAATAATAGAAGATTTAAAAAACAGATGTAATATTTGTTGATCAGATACTAAAGGTAAAACTTGTTCTTCTGTCTTTATAGTGTATGCTGACTTAAAATCAATAAACAACTTCTTATAAATTTCTTTAGTATTAATTTTTGGCGGTTTCCAGTCAAATAGATCACTGTCTTCCCACAATGTTTCTCCTATGGTAATTGTATTCGAATTCTCTTGGTTGTCCCCTGATTAAGAAGCTCCAGAATTCATGCCTCTTATGAATTTATCCATAATATTAGATCTTCATACTTTGCTCTATCAGAACAGACAATAATTTATCACGGCAAAAATAAGTCAAGTAAGCCGACTTACAACGTGTCGAAGTCCGATTCACAAATTATGAATTTCTATATATGGATATATCCAAGAGTTGCATGGCTCTGATACTATTTAGTACCAGGATATCACAAACCAAGAATAATTTGAATATAACAACCATAATTGAAACCATGTAAGGAAATATGAAGATCTAAATATACAATAAATATAACAATAAATTATATAAAGATTATGCAAATAGAATTTGTAACAAGGATATTTTATGAAGCAGAAATTAAAGACATTTATGAGTAGAAGAAAACTTACTTTAACAAAGAATTTACAGAACAATTGGTTGTACTGAGATATTAATTATCCAAGACATCTGATTTATGTAGTATGAAAGAAGAACTGAACGAAGAAGAACTAGAAGAAGAGCAAGAGAAAGAACTTGGAAGAAGTAAATGCTAGTGAGTGCGTATGAGAAAAGGTCTCAAAGATAAGTTGTGATTTTTGGGAAAAGTATCATTTTGGTCCGCTATGTATGCTTAATTTTAATTTTTGTCCGATAACTATGTCCATAGTTGTTTAGGTCCAGTAACTTACGAGATTGCTTACTTTTAGTCCTCTTACATATTTTCGGACAATTTTACCCCTATGCAACTCTTAAAAGGTAATTTTAGTCCATATGCACTCACTTCACAATTTTTTGTTAATGCTCGCCTAGAATGGTATCAGAGCCTAAGTTTATTGAAGAAAAATATGATTATATTATATTTTGGTATTACTTATCCACTAATGGAGGAAACTCTTAGAGAGAAAAATAGAACCAAACGAAGGTTCGAGTTACTCTGAAAACAAAGAATAATTTCATATTCTGAAAATACAAAGAAGAAAATTTCTCATGGAAATTCTTGACAAGTGTTTTAACGGTCTCAAGAGGATTGATCCAAGACTTCTCACGCCAGAAGAGGAGAAAGAATGGTTGAGAAATTTTGAAGTTCGACAAGTGCTACCAGGGAATGCAATGAGGCGTCTACACTCCACTGAAGTCCATGGTAGAATCCCAACCAAGAGAAGCGGAACGGGTAAATTCCTACATAATTTAGTTCTAAAAATTATGACTGATTGGAGGGACCTCTCAAGATTTGAGGGAGATCCAAAAGACGGTTCAAGACTATGGACATAGGTTACTCCATATACCTATGAAAATAGAATCTTTGAGCTAAAAGGTAGACGAGGTTCTTAAGATCCTTCCCGATCTACATCAAAGGGAGAACCCTGAGACATCTAGATCCAGACAGGAGCGAATCAGGTACGCCCTTGGAACATTACCTCTTCTACACCAAAAGGGAAAGGCCACAGAGATTCCGAAGCCAAAGACCAGAGAAGATCTGATTATCGCATCTATCAGATCTATAAAATAATGGAGGTAACGAGACCAGATTTATCAGATCTACTAGAATTGTCGGAATCCTTTTCCCAACTCGGGATCGTGGATTTAGTCAATATCCAAACTAATGAGATCACTCCGGTACTACCACCGTTAGAGGGAAGTACAAGTTCTAATGATCCTCCACAGGATCAACCAATGAGACAAAGTGTGGATTTCCATACTAATGTCAATCCAACGTTTGTGGGAACTAGGCTAAAGGAAAATCTAGGGAGAAATCCAAAGAGAGTGCCGGAGAATACACCTTGGGCAAGGACCATGCTCTAGCCCTTACATCTATATGGAGCTATACTAAACCTGGATATTATCAATTTCCGAAATACCGAGAAATTGATAGACGAATGGGTTGCAGCGATCAAGATAGCATAAACTACCCTAGAGCTCGACAAAGAAAACTTCATAAAGCTTGTGGAGTTGAGCTTGGAGGAATCTGTGAAGATTGGAAGGGATAATACCCGAGAAGATACTGAAGCCAGAATCCTTGCCGGAGACTTGAAAGGCGTGGTAGCGACCAGCTAGGAAGGCTTATCAAGATACACTTCATCAGAGATGGATACTTCGAAAGAAGTAGAGCAGAAAAGGCTAGAGAATATGCACAAGCCCTCTTCAGCCTTGAATTAAGAAGTATTTGTGCAGTAGATGAATATATCTATTGGTTCCCCAAATATTTCTTCCACAGTGGAGTAGCAACAGAAGTAGCAGCTCCAATGATGTTCGCAAAGATATGCAGTCCATGGAGGGAAATGTTGATCCATTCATACAAAGTACCTGAATGACAGTTAGATTCAGTGGCGCGAAGAATGTCTTCCTTAAAGACAAACTGAAGGATTGGTGTTATCAAGCAACCATCCAGAAAACATGAAAAGACTGAGAGGTAGAATCAAATGAACTCCTCTCTATTGTGATAACAATGATTTTTCGACTATTATAGAAGAATCAAGCGAGCCAAGGAAAAGGAGGAAGCAAAATAGTTACTCCTACCCTAGGAGTTTTAGAAGAGCCTGTTCCCGATGGAGATCATGGTGGTCCAAGTCCAAAGCCGAAACATACAAATCTGGACAAAGAACAGGACCAATGAGGGTTTCATTGCAAGGATCTAGACGAACGATACAAGATCCACCAGAAGAACCCCTACAAGAAGAACTTTTAGATAGGCCCATACCCGAACTAATGAAAGTTTCAAATACTGTAATTGCTGGACTTGCGGAGCAAAAGGACATATATCTCCCGACTGCCTGCAGAAACATGGTGAATTGAGAAAATTTGAAGCCACGGATGATATCCTAGATGCAGTTTACTATAGCGATTTGGTACCCATCTACCAATTCGAAGATTTTCCTTCAGACGAAAGTGTCTATGAGGAGGAAATAGAGACTCATTTGGATGGATTTTCAAGCGAGTCAGAATAATTACAACGAGGGAGATAGGTTTCAAACTTCCGAAAGCTTATCAGAATTCTTTTCTAGGATGACAGTGTCAAACAAAATCATGAAAAGAATCATGCGACAAGATTCCAATCTCAGCCCATTTGATGGATTTAGGATTGGAGGCATTAGGAAAGTCCTGAACCAGATAGGACTGAACCAAAGGAAGCATCACACAATCTACAAAGTAAGTTTAGGTGAGTTTGCTATAGCTATGGAACTTACTGGTAATGTGATGGAAATGCAATTAATTTCTAAAGAAGAAATTCTTGAAGAATTAAGTAAGCTTAAAGAAGAAGTAGTTGTTACTATGAAATGGATCCACATAGGAACTATTAAAGTAGTAATAAAAGCAACTTTTAAGGAAGGAATTGATTCAGAAATACATTTATCGATAATGGATAGAAGAATCAATAACTTAAGAGATGGTTGTCTTGGAACAATGATAGGTAATTTATTTGTAGGAATAGTGATGCTTGACATTTATCGTAGGATTGCATACAACCTAGCAGACCAAGATTTCAGTAAAGTCTTAACCCTTTATCAAGATTTTAAGAGAAAATATCTAATGAAAGAAGGTAACAGACCATATTCTATAACTTATAGAATAGCTTATGCCCTTTCCAATACTCATCATTCAGATTTGTTCCTTAGGAAAGAGTATATTGAGATTCCTAAAATTTTCAAGGAATTCGCCAAGGTAATGACATCAGATCCTATTAGGATACCTAGAATAGGTGGTGTCGATATTATCATAAAACATCACCCAATTTTACATAGAACACTTTGCTCTAGAACTGAGTTTAGTGGTCGGATGTCCTTTTCGAAAGATAGGATTATAGGCTACAGAGGTAAGGAGAAAGAGTTATTAAAAGCTTTAACTCCTCAAAAGATTAGGGTAGATAACGTAAAACTTAGATGCCCTGAAGGATGGAAAGAAATACAAGTTATATTTGACATCACTAAGAAAGAAAATTTTTTCACTTGTGATGACTTATATCATTTGCAGCAACCTATTGTTGGAAAATATGAAGGCATGCTAGAAATAGCAGACCAAGAAATTTTAGTCAGAGGTGTTGCAAGACGAGAAAACGGGAGTATAACTTTGGGGTTAAGTTTCATCGAGGATCATAAACCATGGGGAAGAAAAAGTAACAGAATGGAAAATAAGACAGAGTATTTTGCAGCTTATATTGATTCAGGATCAGGAATTTGCACGGCTAAACCTGGAGCTTTCCCTAAGTAAGCAAGGGAAACCTTACCTGTTATTGCAGGAAGGGATTTTTTGCAAAAACTCCTGATACTGAATAAGGGAATACGAGAAGCCAAAATCATGATTAGAGGAGCATTTGGATCACCCTAGCTTAGGGTAAAAACACCTCCTATATACTTTCATGATATAGGTGCCGATATCTTGCTAGGTAACAATTTTATTCAAATATTTGCAAGATATATGCAAGATATTAGAGGAATCATTAATCTTTACTACTAACTGTGGTAGTGAGATACAAGTGTTGCGAAGAGAAAAGGCATTTAACAGGATAATGCCTATAAATTTTCGCAGCAAAGTGATTTTGATGTCAGATTAACTCATCAAAAAATGCAGGATAAGAGAAAATTTGGTAAGGTCCTTTTGTCTTTCAGGCAGCAGGTCAAAAAATGCAGGATAAGAGAAAATTTGGTAAGGTCCTTTTGTCTTTCAGGCAGCAGGGACTCATAGACAATGATAGCTTCTATAAGGAATCCAAGGAGGAAATTCTGAACCTTAAAGAAGCACTAGTGGAAATAAAATCGCTAGACATCAGCAAATAGAGCAGGCTTTCTTTTGAGAATGTCAAGAGACTTATCTAGAGGAACTTCAATGAAAATCCTCTGACTTGGTGGGATAGGAACAAGATCGAAGCTACTCTGAAGGTCAAATATGAATGCAAATACGAGTATGTTCGATACAAACCTATCCAGATGAACATGGAGGATAAGAAGGATATGTAGATGATAATCAAAGAGCATATCAGTCTTGAACTCATTGAACCTGAAGTCTCTATCTACAGTAGCCCTGGATTTCTGGTAAGAAACCATGGTGAGATTAAAAGAGGTAAACCCAGGTTGTTTATTAACTATCAATGTATAAACAAAATATTAGAATTTGACGGTTATTACATTCCTAGAAGAGAACACTTAATTGATTGTGTCAAAGGAGCAAAAGTGTTTTCTAAATTCGATTGCAAATCTGGTTTTATCAGATTAAGATGGAGAGTTAATCAAAGAAATTTACTGCATTCTCCACACTACAGGGAGAATATATCTGGGATGTTCTTCCAATGGGTCTAGTTAATGCACTCCAGATATTTCAAAGAAAAAAAGATAATCTTTTTAAAGATTATTTTGAGTTACAGGACCATATTGTGGAGAAAATCCATTTTTTCAGACGTACTCAAGGACAAGAAGCAATTGCAAAGCTTCTTGAGAGTTGTTAATTTTACAGGTATCTTCATTAAGGATCTTACAAGATACAGAAAGGATTTCCGACCACTCTTGAAAGAAACAGAGAGTTCAAAGTGGAAATGGAAAGAAATCCATACAAAAAGGGTTCGTGAGTTGAAACAGGTTTGCAGTAACATGCCGAAGCTTGTTATACCACAGGACGAGGATGAATTGGTAGTCTATACGGACGCTAATGATTACAGATGGGCAGCAGTGCTCATGAAGAAGACAACTACAGGGGAAGAACCTTATAGATATACAGGAGGGTTGTTCTGAGAACAGCAAGCCAAAGTTTGGCACATCAACAAGAAAGAATTCTTTGCGGTTTGAAAAGCTTTTAAAAAATGGCCTTTATTTTTACTTGCTAAAGAATTTACTTTAAAAGTTCATAATACTAATCTTAAAGCTTTCTTAAAGAATAAATTAGAATCAAAGATAGAGAAAGCTCGTAGTACCAGATGGCAAGTTGAATGCCAATATTATTGCTATAATATTATAGTTATAAAATCTTATGAAACATTCTGGCAGATTCCTGACGAGAGATGGAGGCATCTGAAGCAAACTCCATTATGTACAGACTCAGGCACCTCCGAGAAAACCTCAAGAAGCTTGACAGAAAGTTTGGACAGCTAGCGGTTAATGGCCAAGTTGCTGGACAAATTCAAAGAGCCGATCTAGACACTGTCCAGGTCGCAATAAGGAGTTCCTTATTAGCATCCACCTCGCTATGGAACGACCTATGAGAACCAATTTGGAAGGCGTCACCTTCGGGGATGACTCATGAGTTGAAGGAGCATGACCCAAAATATGCCCTTAGAGTACAGGGCTCTAGACCTGTAGCGTCAGATTCAAGTACCGATTACACAAGACCATCACCAGACTCTGGTGAAACGACGACAATTGACTCTCAAGAACTGCAAACTCCTGTTGATTCAAGTCAACCCAGCACCTCCAAGGTTAAGGAGGGAGAGATTAGCCTTAGGTCGATGACAGACACCTCTAAAGTTAATACTAACGAGTTAATATCTTCTTCTGCTTGGCAGGAATACCAGCGTATCTGGGAAAAATTAATTTCTCGCAAAGGAGTAAACCCAAGCAAGACCATCATTGAAACATTCGAAAAATATAATAGGGTTTGGATGTTAGAAGGGTCAAAACCAGAAGATGTTCGGAAATGGTATGATTTTGGAGCTCTTGCTTCAATTCATACTATGTCACCAAGTTTTCCAAAAATCTCAAAACTTTCGGAGTGGATTAGTGGGGCAGTTTTTGGTTCATGACAAAATAACCCCCACCTAAAGAGAGGCGATGTTCTGGAGATAAAGTTCGTATCAATTGCTCCAGAAACGATGGGAAATGAGTCTCATCCAGCATTTCATTTCATGAAATTGTAGAGGCCATGGCTTTCAACAAAATCAAAGCCGCCTCAGGCAAAGCTTCCCTGGTATCGGCCATTACTGAAGATAGTATCTCTACCAGAAGAGCTTGGGGTTTATGGGTCTGTCTCACGGAGATGGACAAAGTAAAGTATCCATCCAAAATCTTCTCAAACAAAGTGAATGGATCGTTCCTATTAAATTCCATGACAGGAAAAAGCACTGAGTTTGCAGAAAGCTTTTTCGAGAAAAAGAGGATGCTAATCTGGAAAAATAAGCTGCCAGTGACGGAGGTCACAAAGATGAAAACGTGCAATATGTTGCATGTTGGGCAATGGCATAACCATTTGTGCCCTTGCTGTGAAAACCAGAGAAACCCCTATTCGGGACAAAAATTCGGGTCACACAAAATAAACACGAACCTGACTAGGACAAGGGAAAAAGAAGAATTTTTACAAAAGAGAAGTAAAAATTAAAAAATATAAAAAATCAAGGATAAAATTGTCGGCAGAAAACGATAAAAGCCAACAGTCAGCAAAGCAGGAAAGCCAGTTGGAAATCATGTGACCGACAAACCATTATGACCGACAGCTGAAAATCACGAGGCAATGGCGAATGCAATGATGTCATCACAAAATAAGTTTGGAGTCCAAATTTGATGTCCGTGGACGCCTATAAATAAAGATTCAATGAAGCAAAAGGGGGACTTCAGAAAACTTCTCCCACTCTTCAAAAGCATTAGAATTCCGAGTCTTTTTCAATCTTTTGTAGTATTTTAATTTTTCAGTTTATGGGGGTTTCCCCAACAAGTCAAGTCCTCTACACCATTGGAGGCAAAAACAGTTGTCTCCTCCAGTGGAGGAATAATATCCATATAATATTCTCTATATTTTTTCAATAAAAGTTAGGCTTCTGTTCAGCCTGTTTGTCCAAAATTCTATTAATTCCCTACATTGGAATCTCTTTTATGCCCTAAGGTAGGAAACGAAATAGGGCTGTGCTGTTTTGTTACTGAAGGACCCAAGTTCCTGCGGACCATCTACTGCGGTAATGTGGTTGGAGGAAGTATGTAAAATCGAGGGCTTTGAATACCCGGAAACAGAGCGATCAAAGCAAGGTACAAAGTTATGGGGTCTTAATTTATTTCGAAAGCATGTTGGGCCATTTTTAGAGCATTAAAATGGACTATTAGGCTTTATTACTAAAGAAGGGCAAAATGGGCATAAAATTGGCTGAAGGACTGAATCTAAGCAAAAAGGAAAGTTACAGGACTAAAACTGATATTGTCAAAGTTAAAGACCAAAAGGATTTTAAGACATAAATAGAGGACCATTCGAATCTTTCTCCCGTGATTTTTTCTCCTACAATTGCTTCTAATTATAGGAATAAAGAAATGATTGATCTTCTCCTCCATCATGCACTTGAATTATTTTGCTGATTGTGACTGTCTTTCAAGCTTCCATAATACAGCTAATGGGCTGCAAAAGTTGAAATTAATTTTTGAATTTTATATATATATATATATATATATATATATATATATATATATATATATATATATATATATATATATATATATATATATATATATATATATATATATATATATATATATATCACAACCTTTTCAAATATTATTATACTAATGTATTTGTTTTCATTGTAAAAAGACAAGTATACCCCCACTTAAATATTATTAATTATATTATCGAATATTTAATATTAAAACACTAATATTTTTTAATCCAAAATAGTTAAAAAGAATCTGGACATGAATGAGTCCAATTACAAAAGGTAATTTAATATCCCATAACAATTGAAAATTGGGAAAAATGCAAGCAACGCCCTTGTGATATTGCAAATGAATAAATTACCCCCTTATGAAAAAATAAATAGTGATTTACCTTCCTATGATTTTTAAAATGAAGCAATTTACCTCCCTATATAAGGAGATAAATTGCTTTATTTTAAAAAAAACAGGGGGGTAAATTGTTATATATTTTTTTTCATAAGGGTGTAATATGCACATTTTTAATATTATATGGTGATAAATTACTATTCACCCATTAAAAATTTAATAACATACATAAAATTTGAATGAGTCCAATCACACAAGACACTTCAATAAAATTGTTGGCTTTTTGAAAGAATTCTGCTTTGCTGACTGTTGTGGAAGAGCCAATACAGAAACTTTTTCCATTGTATCTGCTATTTTGTTTTATGTGGATTAATAAATCCACTCATGCTCCTTTATATATACTTATTTAATCCTTGATTGCATCATATTCTACAGTAGAGGATTGGAAGAAGCCTCCAGTTCTTGACTCTTATGGATAAAGAATTCTTCATCAAATCAATTCTGCCATAGTCTTTCATATTCATATTCTGCTGAACACAAGCCAATATTCATATTCAAATCAATAATTAAATAAGATGAAGTCACAAATTGATTCCTCTACTACAATCACTCCAATCAATTTCCTACAGAAACCACATAGATCAATATGATAAAAGTAATGGTCCTACGACAGACAATCCAATCAACACACAAAAAAACAAAGAAGGCAAAGCCATTGAGAAAAGTCATACTTGTGGATGATCAGGTATATTAAATACGCAAACTCTGTACCGCAAATAAATCACACACACATATATATATAGGGTAAAATGCAAGCAACACCCTTGTGATATTGCAAATGAGCAAATTATCCCCTTATGGAAAAATAAATAGCGATTTACCTCCCTATATTTTTTAAAATACAACAATTTATCCCCTTATGATTTTTAAAATGAAGCAATTTATCTCCATGTATAAGGAGGTAAGTTGCTTTATTTTAAAAAGTACAAGGGATAAATTGCTATATTTTTTTCATAGAGGAGTAATGTGCTTATTTTCAATATCAAAGCGAGTAAATTGCTACTCACCCAATATATATATCACTTTAACCCATTGCTTCTTCAGGGAACAAAAATATATGGCCTGCTCTTCGATCGTACTATCGAACAATTCAAGAACTTCTTGTTGTGGAATAAGACTTATTTAATAACAAATGCAGTTGTCAATGAGATCAACAGAAACTTCCAGAACGTACATCTAGAAATAGAATTGATGATTCAATATAATACATCTATCCTTCAAGCTAAAGAAGGCATTGAGAAAATAAAGATTGTGCTCATGTACACAAAATTCAAAGACATCATGATGGAGATTGATCAGAATCAACAAATCGGTAAGTTTTATCAACTTTTTCCCCTTAATTGCTAAATTCAAACGTCTTAATTGCAAGAATTTAGCCTTTCAAGAATACGAGAAAATATTCATTGTTATATGAGTTACAAATAAAAATGCATGTCCTTCATTGCTAATATTTGAACCAACCTATTGCGTATTTTATTCAATTTAAGTGGTTCTTCCATATTTACAAATTGAGCTTTTTTTACTTTAATCTCTAGGACTAAATATTTTTTTCTTTTACTTTGATCTTGGTCGAATTCAGTGACCTAGACGAGCGACCTCCTCACAGATAGCTAACTTCTCCAAGATCAAGTGTTGGGTTCCTGAGAATAAGACGAGAACAGTGAGCTCGTCGGGTACGTTCCCGAAAAAGTGCAATGTATTGCTCTGTGAAGAAGTAGAACAGTCGCGTCCGTTGATCATGCTGGAGATGCGTCCACGTGTCAACATCCTGCTGCTTTGTCAGAGGCGCGCTTCCTTGAGCAAACCGCCTATAAATAGACCCCCTATTCAAATGAGAAGGCTTACCCCACTCTCAAGCTTCTGCGATCTGTACCAAGAATAGGATTTCGATTTCGATCTGCAGCTTCTTGAGCCATCATGCTTTAAGGTACGATGTCTTCTAGATTTAGCTCGAATTCTAACTCTGGCTCTGAATCTGATTCGAGGCCGTCCGTGACCTCACCAAATTCAACTGAAGCTCCTGCACCTACTCCCATTCCTAAATCTCTTAAAGGAAATAAGAAGTCTGTAGCTTCTAAGAAACCTCGAAAAACCAAGAAAACCCTAGATGAGCATGCTAGTCCTTCTACTCTCGAGAAATTCAAAGATAGGATGGCCAAAAATCCTTGGGAAGCCATGGTTAGTGTAGTCAAAACACCTGTTCATAAGATTAGGGATCGTTACTACATACCTCATGACTACAAAATCATTATTCCTAGGTCTTTCGACCGCATCCATCGACCTTCGTCAGCTTTTTGTGCATTTTTTATTAAGCACTTCGATGCTAGTCTGAGACTTCCACTGTCCTCCTCTTTGGCTGCTATTTTCCATAAACTAGGGTTTTGCCCTATGCAATTGTCCCCCAATTCTATTAGCCATATCATTCTTTTCCTAATAATCATGAAATTTTTGCATCTGGAACCCAGTTTTGACAATTTTTTGTCTTTGTACTCCTTCACTACTTCCAAACGATCAGGGCATAGGGGTTTCTTTTATCTATTCGTTAAGACAGATTGTAGATATTTAGAAACTTTGAAGTCTAACGTTGGACCCTGGCGTGATAAATATATTTTTATTCAACCTCCCCCTGGTACTGTGTGGCCCTTTCGATTAGAGTGGAATAAATACAAATCTGTACCCAAAACAAGTGGAGGGGGGTTGGAAGGCGACCAAATAAATAGCCTTACGGCTTATCACTACGACCCGAAGAAGCTTTTAACTGAGAAGGTACTGCGGCTCGCTCGTCTATCTCCAGCACCCCTCCACATCAAGGAGACTTTAGGTAATTTCTCTAATCTGATGCTGATATATTTTGTTTCTGTGCTTGGGTCGCTCACTCAATTTTCTTGTTTTGCAGACGAGTTAGTCATGAATTCACTTCTCGCCCTACTACTAAAAGACATACAAAATAAAACTAGAGGGAATTCACTTCTCGCCCTCCATGCTGATACGTCTGTGACCGCGACCATGTCTCCCTCCCCCATTCGTGCACTGATTCCCGCCAGACCCTCGAACGCTGATAAAAGTCCAATGCCAACTATCCCATTCAGATCGACAGCAAGGAGACTCCCCTTGCTAATGAATATAACTCCAAAGACCTGGATCTTCATCTTGATGACGATTAGAGTGAAGGTCAAAATGCCGATCATGGTAAGGATCTGGGCGATCAAGATGGTGAGGGGACGAGTTCGAAGAAGAGAAAGAGACATCTGAAGCAAAAGGGCAAAGGTCCCGCCGAACCCTCTGAATCTTCTAAGTCCTCGAAATCTTCCCAACCCAGCGTTAGTCGGTGGGTGAAGCCACAGAGCAGGATGGCTAAAGAAGCTGCAGATAGGGCCGACAAGCAAGACGAGCGCGAGCGCTACTTGCGATTAGAGCGGGTCTCCTCTTGTTGGGAAGAGACTAGAGAAGAGTTGAAAGGAGAACGTCATCTCTCATCCGAGCTGAAGGGGGATCACCTTGTTCCTAAATGGAACATATCTGCTAGCAGTTCGGTCCTCTTCACTGAGCCTAGGCAGGACTCCTAGGACCTGTTCGGCTCCTGCATCCTTCCTCGCGACCAGGCCTCCTTGCTAATGAATGCTCAAATTCGAATAGAGGAACATGGAGCTCATACCTTGATTCAGGTAAGTCATATTTAAGAATTCTTGATTAAGCATCCTGATGCCTGCATTTTAATACATCTGTTTTCTGTTCGCTTCTACAGATGGCTACCTTCTACCGAGGTCTATCCATGAAACGTGCCAACTATCGCAGGAAGCAAATAGTCACTGAAAGCAATGTGAAGGATCTCTTGGCTCGGCTGGAGGAGAAAGAGAAGATGGATAGGACTCACGCTGCTGAAATGTAAACCTTGATCGAGGAAGTGCAGAAGCTGAAAGGCCAACTTGCAGCAGCAACTGAGGAGGCATCTAAGGCCAAAGAGGTCGCATTTTCTGAAGGGAGGAAGGAGGGATTTGAGGAAGGTAGGGAAGCCGGGCTGGTAGAGGGCCACAAGGAGGGCTTTAGATCCGGCCATGAGCAAGGAATTGAAGAAGGCAAGGCCGGTCGAATCACCCTTGAGGAACATCATCAAGCCCTCTCTAGCTCACGTGTCTCCATAGCTCGCGACTTTTTGAAGTCTAACTCTTTCAAGACCACTGTTGAGATCAAGTCTGTGGATTTTTTCAACAAGGGCTACAAAACTTTTGAGGCACAGCTCGAAACCCTAGGTGGCTTTGCTGAATCCTTCGATCGCTGTCAAATGGATATTACTCTAGATGGAAAACTGCAGCCATACCCCGAAGAACCAGCTCCCGAAGATGACGAGTTCTCCGTTCTGCTTAACGAGATAGAGCCAGATCCTTAGTTAAATGCTTCTTATTCTTGGACTTTTGTAATATGGGGTCAAACATTGAATATTCTAACTGTTTTGTGTTAACCCCGGGATCGAAATGGTTTGATGTAATCATATCCATGTCAATATATGGAGAACACTTTTGAGATCGACTCTTTTTTTTTTTTGTTTCGCGTATTTAAATATCTTTTTCATTCTGGCATTACGAACACACCTTTTCTAGATCTCGCCATTTGTTGAATACTTTTTCAATTAGCATTTAGGAGTGCATCTTTTTTAGATCGCCTATTGGATGCCTCTTTATCAGTTGGCATTTGTTGAGTGCATCTTTTTCAGATCGCACTATTTGCTGCTGCCTCTTTCTCAGATGGCAGTGTTCAGTGCATCTTTTTCAGATTGCACTATTTGCTACTGCCTCTTTTTCAGATGCCAGTGTTTAGTGCATCTTTTACAGATCGCACTATTTGTTGCTGCCTCTTTTTCAAATGGCAGTGTTAAGTACATCTTTTACAGATCGCACTATTTGGATGTCTCTTTTTCAGTTGGCATTTGTTGAGTGCATCTTTTTTAGATGGCACTATTTGTTGTTGCCTCTTTTTCAGATGGCCGTGTTGAGTGCATCTTTTTCAGATCGCACTATTTGGATGCCTCTTTTTCAGTTGGCCTTTAGAGTGTATCTTTTTCAGATCGCACTATTTGGATGCTTCTTTTTCAGTTGGCATTTATTGAGTGCATCTTTTTCATATCGAACTATTTGGATGCCTACTTTTCAGTTGGCATTTGTATACTCTAGACCAAGAATACCAGCAAATAATAAAGAAAATAAAACTGCACACAATTTTCAAACTGATGTATTATATAAGGGAACACGGCCTTTTTTAGGCTCCTATATAGAATTCTAGATCTTTACAAGTGAACAACCTTTCTCAGGCACCAAAATAGGAATGAGTCTTCGAACATTGTTGATGGTCTTTTACAGGCACAATAGCTAATCGGCCTTTTACAGGCACAAAAATAAGAAATCCATCTTCATGAGCAAGCTCGATGGCCTTTCATAGGCACCAGAACAAGAAATCCATTGGCGAAGTTGACGGCCTTTCACAGGCATAAAGTAAGCGATCTCTTCTAAGTTGTTGATGGCCTTTCATAGGCACCAAAATGAGAAATTCGTCTTTATGCACAAGGTTGATGGCCTTTCACAGGCACAAAGTAAGCGACCTTCTTCGACTTCACGCGTAAAATTTCTTCAGATTCTGAATATTCCATGGTCGTGGTAAGCTTTGCCCCAACATATCCTGCAATTTGTATGTACCCTTCTTCCTGATCTCGATCACTTTGTACGGGCCCTCCCAAGAGGGATCAAGCTTACCCACGTGCTTTGAAGCTTCTACTTTCTTTAGCACAAGATCCCCTACTCGCAGCAGCCTTGGTCGAATCCTTCAATCATCATTTCTCATCATATGCAGCATCTCTCTTCTCTTCTATGACCGTCAGGTCAGAGTTCCGTTCGTTCTGATTTGATTCAGGGTCGTACATCATGATCCCCTGGGACTCCTCTTCTATTTCTGCATGGATTATTGCTTCAGTTCTATAAACCAAGAAAAATGGGGTCTCACCTGTTGCTGTTCGAGGCGTAGTGCGATAAGCCCATAGAACTCCTGCCAATTCTTCGACCCAAGACCCCTTGCTCTCCAACCGTATCTTCAAATGCTGTAAGATCGTTATGTTCGTCACCTCAGTTTGCCCGTTAGCTTGGAGATTGGCGACCGCTATAAAATGTTGTACGATCTTGAGTTCCTTGCACCATTCAGTGATTTTTCTTCCCTGGAATTCGGTCCCGTTGTCCGAAATTAAGATTCTGGGTACTCCAAACCTGCAGATGATGTTCTTCAAGATGAAATTGATGACCTCTCTCTCAAAAATCTTGGCTTTAGCCTCCGCTTTGACCTACTTAGAGAAGTACTCCACTGCTACAATGATAAATTTCTTTTGAGCTTGGGCAGGAGGGAAGAGCCCCACAATATCTATTCCCCATTGGTCGAAAGGGTAGGCTATCTTGATCGGCTCGATGGGGGTCGCCGGTTGATGTATCAGAGATGCGTATCTCTGGCAGCTCTCGCATCTTTTCACTAACTCTTTCATGTCTTTGACCATCGTGGGCCAAAAGTATCCTTGGCGTACAATCTTTTGTGCTAGCGATCTCGCCCCTGAATGATTTCCATAACTTCCTTCAGGAATCTCACGCATTACATATTCATCTCTTTCTTCGTCCAGGCATTTCAAAAGTGGTCCATCAACTGTCCGTTTATATAATTGACCAGATAATAAGGTGAAACGTGCAGCTCGAAATCTCACTCTCTTTGCCTTAAAAGGGTCGTTAGGCAAGGTGCCATCCTCCAAATACTTGTCAATTTCGTCTTTCCATGATTCAACCTCAGATACTGCTTGCAGCTCAATCTTCTCTATGATAACCGATTGTTCTCGAACTAAAGCTGTTAACTTCTGATTTTTTATTCCTGTCATGGTTGCTCCAAATTTTGATAAGGCATCTACTTTATCATTTTCCGCTCTTGGTACTTGTAAGATAGAGCACTTACCGAACTTGCCCATCCACCTCTTAACTATATCTCTATATGAAGTCATCGTTTTTTCTCTTGTTTCATATGTGCCTTCAATCTGCAATGCGACCAGCTGAGAATCTGTGAAAACTTCTAAATCCCTGGCTCCAGCTTCATATGCGAGCTCCAATCCTTGAATCAATGCTTCATACTCGGCCTCATTATTAGTAACAGGGAATGATAGACGAGCTGCAACTTTGATCTCTACCTCCTTTGGTCCTTCGATTAATATCCCAGCACCCCCATTATTGGCATTCGAGGATCCATCCACATGCAACATCCATTTGCAACTCTTCTCTTCAGGATCGCTAGATAGCTCCATTACGAAATCTGCTAACACTTGTGCCTTTTTGCTATTCTGGGCTTATAGTCAATATCATAGTACCCTAGCTCAACTGCCCATTTGATTAACCTTCCAGAAGCTTCTGGTCGAGACATCACCTGTTTCAATTGATGTTTTGTCAGCACCACTACCCTGTGCGATTGAAAATACGGTCGCAGCATGCGAGTTATAACAACCAGTGCAAGTGCCAATTTCTCCATCTCCGAATATCTCGATTCTGCTCCATGTAGCATCTTGCTGACATAATAAACGGGACTCTGATTTCCTCCTTCTTCCCGCACTAGCACCGAACTGACTGCACTCTCTGACACAACTAAGTATAGAAATAATACTTCTCCTTCCTTAGGATTAGCGATCAGCGGAGGCTTCACCAAATAATCCTTGAGATCTTTTAGGGCATTTTTGCACTCTTCATTCCACTCGAAGTTTTTTGTTTTTTCTCAATATTTTAAAGAAGGGTAAACTCTTATCTGCATGTCGAGAGATAAATCTATTTAATGAAGCAATCTTACCTGTCAACTTCTGCACATCCTTGATCGTGGTCGGCGATCTCAGGCTCATAATGGCCTGAATTTTCTCAGGATTAGCTTCAATTCCCCGTTCGCTGACCATGTACCCCAATAATTTCCCTCCACCTACTCCGAACGTACACTTGTCCGGGTTCAACTTCATCCCATACGTCCTCATGATATTGAACGCCTGCTCGAGATGTTCAAGGTGATCTTGCGACCTTCTGCTCTTAACTAGCATACCATCCACGTACACCTCCATGGTCTTTCCAATAAGCTCATGAAACATCTCATTCACCAATCTTTGATAAGTTGCACCCGCGTTCTTTAGACCAAAAGGCATAACGTTATAATAGTAAATACTGGCATGGGTAATGATAACTCTGCAATTGTCATGATTTTATAGCGATTTAATCTTTCTTTTTAAGCCAAATCATCCCTAATTATGTGATTTTATTGCATATTCAGCAAAAAAGGAAGATATGAGGCAAAGATGGCGAAAATCAAGCTAAAATCGAAATTGAAGGCATCAAAAAAGAAAAAAAAAGAGATTACAAGAAAATTTCTGCAGAATTGACTAAGCGTGCCCACGCTTAGTGGAATGGTCAACTCGGGATAAGGATGAATACGAGTAATTTCCGTAGAAGATAAAGGAATTAAGTGTTTAGGTTTAGAAAGGATTCTTTAAAGCTTATCTCTTGTGATTTATTTACCTTTTTAGAGTTTATCGGATTCTTTAAAGCTTATCTCTTGTGATTTATTTACCTTTTTAGAGTTTATCATGTATTTATCCCCCCCTACGTTTAGATTCGTAGGAGACTTTTATTATATATAGGGGGGTCTGTTCATTTGAAGGCATTCAGTTATTGATTGGAACTCTATAGAATTCTTTGTTCATCCTTTCTCTTTTATTTTTATTTTATAATCGAAATTAATGGAATTCCACTTCTTAGTGTGTTCATCCATTAACATGTCCGGCTAAACTCCTTATTTTCTAGTTAAGGTATGGTGATTGCTTGATTCGCATTATGTTGTGAGATCTAATCTGCGCTCTACACTTGTTAAATGAATATTCATGCTATCTCTGTGCTTTAATTACAAACGTCTGATTTATGAATGATTCGGCCGGTTGTTCATTATCAAGAAGGTTTGCTTAGCTAATTGGACTTTATAAATCCGTGTAATTGTTTATTTAGTTCAATACTTAGTGGCAACGTAGCATGATTAGTTATGTCATAGTATTAGTTATGTTATGGGGAATGCATGATCTAGTTTAAACGAATTGTCCTTGTAGGAGTTTGTTGATTAGAATCAGGCCTTTCTAATTCTTAATGTTGTTAATAGATTAAATCTTGTGGACGTTCTCAGGATTTTCTGTTAATTAGGGATCTAGCCAACGGTCGTACCTTAGCTGACGAAAAGGTAAGGAAAGGTGAGCTTGTTAGGTCGTACCAACAACCATAACTGATTTATTTATTTATACATGTGTTATTTTTGCATCATTGATCAACTCACAAGAATCAAGCATGATCCTAACCTTAATCGGAAAATCTCTCTCTTGTATCTTCACCAGGTATTTTTAATTATTTATTTAGTTTTTGATTACTTCTTTTTATCATCAAATCTCCCCCCATTATTTTCTATTTCTCTTAAAGAAATCAACTTAAAGCCAGTCTCTATGGATTCGACCCTACTCCCACTTTTACAAGTGTTGTAGGAATTATTTTTGGTGGTCTCGACACCCATCAAATTTTCGCGCCGTTGTCGGGGACTGACGTTTTTAAGAGGCAAAATTTCACTTTTGGTCCCACTAAATAGGGTCATTCTCACTTTTGGTCCCGCGCTTTAGGTGCTCAACACTTGTAGTCCCAAAACCCTAATTTTTTAACACTTTTAGTCCCGCGCCGTTAAAAACTGACGGAAAGTCACGTGCCGTTAGTCAACTGGTACGGTACATGTTGGTCAACGGCAAAATATCACTTTTGGTCCCACTAGATAGGGTCATTCTCACTTTTGGTCCCACGCTTTATGTTTTCAACACTTGTAGTCCCAAAATCCTAATGGAGAGTGGGACTGAGACATTCCAGGACAACAACGGCAAGTTCTTGGCAGTTTCTTGGAATGAAAGCTTAATCTTCATCAAAAGCAACTCAACATCTGAAACAGAGTGAGTGAGAGTAAGAAGAATGCAAATGCAGAGAGACAGAGAGGCCTAAGAGCCGCTATGAATGAGGCTGGGAAGGAAAAAGAAACTGAGTGTGAGAGGTTCTTTGTTTGAGCTGTGTTCATTGAGTCATCCTCTGGACCAAATCTTACAACTTCTCAGTCAAATACCACTGGTATGGTAAAATGCAGAGAGATAGAGATGCCTAACAGCCGCCATGAATGAGGCTGGGAAGGAAAAAGAAACTGAGTGTGAGAGGGTTCTTTGTTTGAGCTCGAGCT
>NW_011628046.1:564659-585400 GCF_000512975.1 Sesamum indicum
CATTATTTTCGAGCTCGAACTCGAGCTCGATTTTGTTCCAGAAATTGCAGAAGAATAGAGGTGGGAAGGAGAGGAATTTTACAACATTACATACAAAATTTTTCAGAAATTTTGCTAATCGATAATGACATTCCATACAACATTACAACTCTTTTATAAAATCAAACAACAACAACAAGAAATAAACAAATTATTGTCCCCTGAAAACACACCCAAACCCAAGAAAAAAAATTAAACAAGATGCTAAAAACACACCCAAACCATTTGATATCGAAACATAAGAGTAATCATTCAAGACGGTGTATCGTTGAATCAGGCCATGTGATTTTAAATCATACCGTCTGATATGATCTAATAGACACAGTCTTGTATATATTTAAATTTCGTATGAATCAGTGCTCAAATTTTAAGATATCGTAATTATTGATTAAACTTTTTAATATCATTATATATCTAATAAAAATAATAATTAGAATTGTTCAACCATCATCATCATCATCATCATCATCATCATCATCATCATTATTATTATTATTATTATTATTATTATTTTTAGATTAATTCATAAGAATTACTAAATTTTGACATAAATTTATAAATAATAAAGAATCATAAGTGAATTACTTGTCAATTTAAAAAATATTAACGTAATACAAATATATATTAAAATATAACATAAAGTTCTATATATCATATTAAATAATAATTTTAATTATAAAAAATATTATAATTTGTTAAGTTGTTGATTAGATTTATTTTTGTATAAAGATTAAATATATAAATAAAAGTATCATAATTTATTATTATACAAAATAAAATGTATGATATTGATTAATAATTATAATATACGATCAATTTAGATTATAAAACTGATCAAATACTAAATAGAAAATTAAATATATAAAAAAATTAAAAATATATATAAAAAAAAATCACCAGCTTGCGAGCGGTGAACAAGTAAACATGAGCTCGAGCTCAAAGTCGAGCCGGCTCAACTTATCTGCCACTCCTATGACTAATGGCACGTGACTTGTTACATGCCGTTTCTGTCAGTTTTTAACGGAGTGGGTCTAAAGGTGTTAAAAAATTTATATTCCACCTTAATATAAAATACTATTTTATTGATATATATAAAATCAAAAAAAATATTTTAATTGAAATTGAAAATATAAACAGAATTATATTGTTGATGTCTTGGTCATATTAAACTATTTATTTAATTTAGACCTAACTTATTTAAATAAAGTATTGAATAAAGTATATTCTTCACATTTTTATTTGGCATTCACAATATATATGTATATATCTATACATAAATATGAATAGAAAAAGACACTAATGTTCAATCAATTTGGTCAACCCTTATAACCAATTTCCGTCACATCAAAAATACATATACATATATTCAACATTCTCACACCTATATACCTACATTTGGAAATAACTAATCCAAATATATTATCAGTTTTCGCATAAAAACCAATAAATCATTTCTACCTATTTCCAAATGTTGGAAACTGAAAATGAAAATGAAAACACAACCAAACGGGCCCTAGAATTTTGGGACTACAAGTGTTGAACACGTAAAGCGTGGGACCAAATGTGAGAATAATGCTATCTAGTGGGACCAAAAGTGATATTTTGCCGTTGACCAACATGGACCATACCAGCTGACTAACGGCACGTGACGTCACGTGCCGTTTCCGTCAGTTTTTAACGGTGTGGGACTAAAAGTGTTAAAAAATTAGGATTTTGGGACTATAAGTGTTGAGCACCTAAAGCGCGGGACCAAAAGTGAGAATGACCCTATTTAGTGGGACCAAAAGTGAAATTGTGCCTTTTTAAGAAGATTTCTTTTCTTGTTGCTTGATTTTTTTTGTTACTTGATTTAATACTAAAATCTTCACATACAGGTGAACTTGAATCTGATTCGAGATTGAGAAGATTGGACGGAGATTTCGAAAGGAAACCATGTAACAAGTTGAAAGGACACCCACTTCTTCCGAGCCATAGTTAGCACAAGAGATATTGGACACTTGGAGTGAACCATAACACACAACCCAATTGCAATCATGTAGTCCAACACTCAACAGTTTGGAACTAGATATGGCGATCCTCCGGTGAATGAGGTAAATTATCTTCCATTTATGATCATTTTGATACACTTTTGTCCCTTGTTGAAAAAATTGTCAAAGAAGAATACCAACAAACGGAGGCTACTGGCCACCACCTCCTCCGCCTAATTCCACACCTGGTCCATCTCTCGAAGACATGATGAAAGCACTAGCGACCAACACACAACAGTTCCAGCAACAGACTCAGACGAGCATTCAACAGTTCCAGTAACAGACCCAGACGAGCATTCAAAACCTAGAATCTCAAATCAGTCAACTAGCGTCATCTGTTAGTAAATTGGAATCCCAAGGTAAATTACATTCCCAATTTGTTGTTGACCCCAAACAAAATGCTGTTGTTTTTGTCATTCGCAGTGAAAAAGAGTTGCAACCAAACATGGACGAAAATTACACCAAGCATTCACATGTCGAGCAAGGTGAACCAGAACAAAAGATGAAAATTTCTCAAAAGCAGACCAACAAGCCCAAAACAACCGACAATGAACATCAAAAGGCGTTGATGGTCAAACCTCCATTACCGGAAGGATTTGCTAAAAAGGAAGACGGGGAAACAAAGGGAACACTTGAAATTATTAGCAAAGTGGTGGTAAACATTCCATTGATTGACGCAATCAAAAGAGTACCCCACTGTGTAAAGTTCCTCAAGGTCTCTGGTCCGAGAACTTATAAGAACAAAGCATTTAACGACAAAATAAGTTCGAGGAAGAATTCTCTCATGAACCTCAAAGTTTTCCTTGGTCCACACCATCTTTGGGTGCACTATGACGAAGAAGAAGAGAATTTAAAGTACCCAACTTATTCAAGTTGAGGCACAATAATGTCTAGCCAAAGACATCAAAGAAAGGCGCTACATGGGAGGCAACCCATGAATTTCTATCCCTTCTCTTTTTCGTTTCATTTTATTTTAGTTTTAGTATTTTTATTCAAGTTTTGCAAAGCGTGCCCATGCCTAATGAAGCATCAAAATCTGTTTGGAAGGCCAAATTGGACAGATTTGAAGTTTTCATTAAGCGTGCCCATGCTTAGTCGATCTTTCAAAACTGTTTAACTCACTTCACCGAAACAGATTTGGAGTTTCCACTAACCATGCCCACGCTTAGTCGCACCTCGTAGGCTGTTATTCACTTCATTTACTTTCATTTACTTTCCTTTTTATTTATTTATATTTATGTAAAAAAACTCAAAAAATCAAAATAAAAAAGGGAATTAGGTCAACATCTTTCTTCTTTATTTGACTGATAATTCTCTCTCTCTCAGCTCACCCACAGCAGCTTCAAGAACTCTTCATCTCCCTCTCGACTCACGGCCGACGACATCGCACTGAAAAAGCCCTCCACCGTGACAACCGTCGTGCATCACCGTCGTTGTTGTTGTTCTTTTCGTCTCCTATCGTCCATCACCCCTCCGTCATCTCAACAGTCCACCGCTCTCTGTCGTTGACCCATCTCCACCGTTCTTGTCTCACCGTCGTTGCCTGCCGTTGCTGCTGCTGTCGCGTCTTCAAGACCATCAGTGCACGGATGAGTAGCCGAAAAATGAGCCGAGAAGATGGAAGATCCTCCAGATTGGGACCCCATTCCCATAGCATACTTCCACTGGAAGTCGCCGCCACCATCTGCCACCAGCCCACCCACGCCATGAACTCATCGCGGCATGCACTCAGGGATGCTTCCTTAAACTCTCTCTCATTTTAATTTTTAATCCTTGAGTTGCATATCAATGTCCACATTGAGGGCAATGTGAATTTTAAGTGTGGGGGTGTGGTTGCTGAGCTTATACTTGATTATATTTGATAATTTTTGTTGATGTGCTTGGTGGTAGATGAATTTCCTTTGTGCCTAGCGAAAATTTTTGCTTTTTCTTTTTCAAGTTGATTTGAAAAGAGAAACTTTTTGACAAGTTTTAATGAAAAAAACTTTGGCATGATAAAACCCTTTCAATTTTGGATTAATCTTGGCCTGATGGTGCTATGTGCAAAAAGAATACATGTTTTACGTTTGAGGACAGTTCACAAGTTGAAAGTCTGTCTTCACCAAAATGACTTGAGTTAAAATCTTTCGATATAGGATTAGTGGACTAAAACATACCTCGTGGGATTTTGAGCTTGATATGTCCATAAAAAAATCTTCATTCTTTCTTGAGAGAATAACACTTCTATGGCTTTGTCTTCCTAGAACTTGCCTTGAACCACATAGAGGCCATACAAATGTGCATTTATTTGGATATGATAAAGGCATTAGAAATCACTTTCGGCCTTCTTCAACCACCCAACACATTTTAACATTAGAGAACCCGTTTGAGCTTTTTGACCTATTTTGTTGAATAACCCATCATATACGAACCTGTCCCATTGTTTGTTTAAAACCTTGATTTTGATCCCTCCAAGAACTATTAGAGCATCAAGGGAAATGGGTTTATTTTAAATCTTCATTCTTTCTTGAGAGAATAACACTTCTATGGCTTTGTCTTCCTAGAACTTGCCTTGAACCACATAGAGGCCATACAAATGTGCATTTATTTGGATATGATAAAGGCATTAGAAATCACTTTCGGCCTTCTTCAACCACCCAACACATTTTAACATTAGAGAACCCGTTTGAGCTTTTTGACCTATTTTGTTGAATAACCCATCATATACGAACCTGTCCCATTGTTTGTTTAAAACCTTGATTTTGATCCCTCCAAGAACTATTAGAGCATCAAGGGAAATGGGTTTATTTTCAAAAGAACAAGTTCTTAAGATGGGGGATTAACCTTTGTGATTTATGTGTTTAAAAGATGTATCTTGAAATGAGTGTGGGGGTTCCAAAATTATGTTCTTCTTTACTTTGTGGGAACCGACATCAATTTTCTTGGTCTATGCCTATCACAAAAAAATGGAGAGGAGAAAAAGAAAACAAAAAAAAGAGAAAAAAAAAAGAGAGAAGAAAAAAATGTATGAACTCTCCAAATGGAATAAGAAAGGCATAATTCAAAAAATTGTCGAAAGATCTTGAAGGAAGATGAGTAAACTTTGAGAGCTTCGAATTATTCTTCACTCAAAGTTTTTGGTGCTCTAATTAGTTTCTTGAAATTTAACTTCATTATCCTTTTATCCTACCCCAAACCAAAGCCCCATTACAACCAAAATTAAAGACCTTTTGATCCATATATGTGCATATTTCAAAAGTGGTGGAGATGTGGTGTATAGGCAAGCCTATGGTGAAGCATTATCGTAGTAAGTGTCGAGAGATACACTTGAGCCATATATACACATGAGAGAATGGAAAGCGGAGAGAAAATAGTCCACTAGTTTTATGCGAATGGTTTTGATGATGGTCATCACGTGAAAACTTGTTTGATACATGTTGAATTATCTCCTTCATAAAGTATGTCATTTACTTTGCACATGATTACAAATTGCCTTGAGTAGTTTAAAATTTGGAGGGAATTTTTTAGTACATCTTGATTTTGCTTGAGGACAAGCAAATAGCTAAGTGTGGGGGTATTTGATAACTCTGCAATTGTCATGATTTTATAGCGATTTAATCTTTCTTTTTAAGCCAAAACATCCCTAATTATGTGATTTTATTGCATATTCAGCAAAAAAGGAAGATATGAGGCAAAGATGGCGAAAATCAAGCTAAAATCGAAATTGAATGCATCAAAAAAGAAAAAGAAGGAGATTATAAGAAAATTTCTGCAGAATTGACTAAGCGTGCCCACGCTTAGTGGAATGGTCAACTCGGGATAAGGATGAATACGAGTAATTTCCGCAGAAGATAAAGGAATGAAGTGTTTAGGTTTAGAAAGGATTTTTTAATGCATATCTCTTGTGATTTATTTACCTTTTTAGAGTTTATCATGTATTTATCCCCCCCTACGTCTAGATTCGTAGGAGACTTTTATTATAAATAGTGGGGGGTCTGTTCATTTCAAGGCATTCAGTTATTGATTGGAACTCTATAGAATTCTTTGTTCATCCTTTCTCTTTTATTTTTATTTTATAATCGGAATTAATGGAATTCCACTTCTTAGTGTGTTCTTCCATTAATATGTCGGGCTAAACTCCTTATTTTCTAGTTAAAGTATGGTCATTGCTTGATTCGAATTATGTTGTGAGATTTAATCTGTGCTCTACACTTGTTAAATGAATATTCATGCTATTCTCGGTGCTCTTATTACAAAAGTCTGATATTTGAATAATGTGGCCAGTTGTTCACTATCAAGAAGGTTTGCTTAGCTAATTGCACTTTATAAATCCGTGTAATTGTTTATTTAGTTCAATGCTTAGAGGCAACGTAACATGATTAGTTATGTCATAGTAATTAGTTATGTTATGGGGAATGCATGATCTAGTTTAAACGAATTGTCCTCGTAGTACTTTGTTGATTAGAATCAGGCCTTTCTAATCTTAATGCTGTTAATAGATTAAATCTTGTGGGCGTTCGCAGGGTTGTCTGTTAATTAGGGATCTAGCCAATGGTCGTACCTTGGCTGACAAAAAGGTAAGGAAAGGTGAGGTTGTTAGGTCGTACCAACAACCATAACTGATTTATTTATTTATACATGTGTTATTTTTGCATCAATGATCAACTCACAAAAATCGAGCATGATGCTAGCCTTAACCGGAAAATCTCTCTCTTGTATCTTCACCAGGTATTTTTAATAATTTATTTAGCTTTCGATTACTTCTTTTTATCATCAAATCTCCCCCCATTATTTTATATTTCTCTTAAAGAAATCAACTTAAAGCCAGTCTCTGTGGATTCGACCCTACTCCCACTTTTATAAGTGTTGTAGGAATTATTTTTGGTGGTCTCGACGCCCATCAGGTAATGAAAGATGTCTTCTCGTGATCCTCCTTAGCCATATAAATCTGATGGTATCCTTGATAGACATCCATCAGAGAGAACATCTCAAAGCCTGTTGTCGAGTCAACCATGACGTCAATTCTGGGCAAGGGATATGGATCCTTGGGGTATGTTTTGTTCAAATCAGTAAAATCAGTGCACATTCTCCATTTTCCTGATGCCTTTGGAACAAGTACAACATTAGAAAGCCATTATATATATTGTATTTCAGAAGCATACCCGGCCTTCAGCAGTTTTGCCACTTCTTGCTCAATTATTCTATTTTTTTCAACCCCGAACGACCTCCTCTTTTGTTGTACAGGTCGCGCCATTGGATCCACATTTAACTTATGCACGATCACTTCTAGGTTGATGCCATTAAAGTCTGCGGGGCTCCATGCAAACAGGTCCACGTTCTTTCATAGGAATTCGATCATAGCAATTTCTATCTCTCCCATTTTCGCCCCAATTCTAGTAGTTTTGCCTTGTTCGCCTTCTATGAGCTACACGGCCTTGCACTCGTCACTAGGTTTCATATGCTCTGCTTGATATGGCCGGGGCTCAGCATCTTCCCCAACTTTCCTCTTTTTCTGACTGGATTCCTCCTTCTGATCGCAAGCCACTTCTCCTATCCCATTATCTGTGGGAACTTCATCTTCATGTGATACATAGAAATAACTGCTCAAAATAAGTTCAGGCCTGGTCTGCTCAGAATCACATTATAGGGGAACGGAGTATCAACCACCAAAAATCTTACCATCAAAGTTTTTCGTTTAGGTTCTTCACCCATGGATACAGGTAGCTCGATCATGCCCAGCGATGCCACTTCACTTCCTCCAAAACCAACCAAAGGAGTCTTCACGGTTCCAAATGAGCATTCTCAAGTCCCATCTTGTCAATTACATTTTTAAATATAATGTCTGTTAAGCTCCCACTATCGACCAGCACCTTATGAACGATGAAATTTGCTATATCGAGCTTGATGACCATCGGGTTATTCATGGTTCCACTATCCACTGGTCTGTCTGAGCTATCAAAGGAGATAGCTTCCTCTTCTTCCACCTTCAATACAAACTCCCTTTCTTTGCTCGATCCTAAGGTTCTTGCGCACATTTTCTGGGTTCTCTGCGAATCTCCTACGCTCGAACCGCCAGCAATTGTGTATATGACCCCTTTAGTCGGTGCATTGCTTCTGTTCGCTGGGACCTTATCTGTCTTTGAAGGGCTTGGGTTGCGTTCTCGATCGACTCCTCCTGACTTCGTCTTTACCAATCTTGCACCCACTGGGAACTTGATCGCGGAAATATCCTTGCCGCACTAACCTTTCAATCTCATCTTTCAACTAAAAGCACTCCTCAGTTTGTGCCCCCTTTCACGATGAAACCTCAAATACTTGTTAGAAAATTTCTTGGAGGGAGTGTACCTGGTATGCCTTGGCCACTTTAACACATCTGCATTCTCCACCATCAAAACAGCTTTTTCTCGAGACATATTCAATGGAGTATAATTATGATACTTGGGCTGGTATTTCGGCTCCCTTGGTTTATCACTCTTCATCCTGTTTCCACCGCCTTCTCTGGTGTCATAAGGCCGCCTATACGCTTGCTCCCTTTCCCTTCGCTCAGATTCTTTCATCGCATTCATCTCTTCCTCGTCTATGTATTTCTGAGCCAAAGCCATCAACTGCTCCACATCACTAGGGGGGTCGCGTGCGAGCGCAGACGTAAAGGGGCCCTTCTTCAGCCCGTGTATTAAGATGCTTACAATCATATCGATTCACAAATCTTGAACTTCAAGTGTCTCATTATTGAATCTTTACATGAAGCTTTTCAAGGTCTCATCTTCCCTCTGACGTATGTTAAACAAATGTGTAGCCGACCTCTTTTGTTTCTTCTTACTAGCGAAATGGAAAGAAAATTTTTGTATAAGCTGTTCGTATGACTCAATGCTTCCTCGAGGCAAGCTGGTAAACCATTCTTGCGCTTTTCCAGTGAGAGTAGTAGCAAACAATTTTGCCATTATGGGACCTGGCTGCCCATGCAAATTCATCACCATCTCGAATGCGGCAATATGCTCATAGGGGTCTTTGGTTCCATCATATCTCTGCAGGTCGGGCACTCTGAATCCTGGTTCCACCACTTGAACCAATATATCATTATTGAAAGGGAAATTCTTGTTATGGGAGACTATCTCCCCTCGCTTTTTCAACTTATCAATCTGTTTTCCCAAGAGCTCAATCTGTTTTCCGACACTTTCGACCTCTACGCGTGATATTATGGGTTCTCTTCCTTTTGCTCGGACCTGGCTGCTGGAATTTTCCTCTGACGGTGCCTGCCTTCTGCTTCTGTACTCCTGCTCGCTTGGTTCCCTAGATTCTCTCTGCGGTTCTCTGCTTTCGAACTATTGTCTTTTTGCGGTCTCCTTGACCATCGGAGTCGCAGTCCTTCTTTCATATTCCACTATGGCATTCTTGCTCGCTTCTTCTATCATCCTCTAGAGTTCATCTCTCGTCATGTGCACCATTGAGCCTCCTCCTCTTCTAGGAGTCTCTTCCTCTCCTACATATCTCCCTGATGAACCTTCCATAATAACTGGCGATTCTCAAGGTTTTCTACAGACGACGCCAACTGATCTTGCTCGAATTCAGCGACCTCCTCAGAGATAGCTAACTCCTCCAAGACCAAGTGTTAGGTTCTTGAGAATAAGACAAGAACAGTGAGCTAGTCAGGCACGTCCCAAACAACGACTCTCCGACGCTCAAGTTAGGTAGATCGAGGTAAAAGTATGCAATCAAAGGCTTAGATCGAAAAGGCTCAGTATTAATTACCTCGAAATGTAGCGTCTTGGGGTATTTATAGAGCTTAGGTGGATACTGTTGAATGGATCACGTGGCCTTATCCAGCTAGCTTACGTCCATGATCGGACGGCTCTCATTGCCTGGGTCTTCAAGCGGGTATATGGACTCGGGTCAAGGTTGCTCCGACCCGTCCGACAGAAGAGACGCGAATCCAAGGGCGAAAGAACTGGAATGCCTTTCATTAAGGTTATTATAGGCATTTCTCCCATATTTCTTGTATACCCATCATACTTTATATCAATTATATATCACTGATAATTATTTTTGTCTAGGCATTTAAACAGAGCGAAACGTTGTTTTGACTACAAAAGAGAAGACAATTCTATCAGTTATAGGAGAACATTTTCATTATGAACAACCAGTATTTCAGCTAAATGTACTTAATTATTTGAAATAGCATATATTTTACAAGACTAAATTTACATTATTTCCAGATGTCTTGCAATCACAATCAGTCTGTGGGATGACATGGCACTTAGTGAAGGGTAATGGCTACAGCAAATAACAAGTCAAAAACCAGTTTCTCGCATTTTCGAACCTCAAACCAAAATGCATAATGGTAAAACTTTTCAGCAACTTGACACAACATATTATTTAAAAATGTACCATGTTCATGACTTAATAATGTTTTCTATCAGGACAAGTGCAGATGAAGTATGTCAATTTTGGTAGTAAATCCTACTTGTACAAAGCCAACTGAATTACACCTTTGCTAATTATTCTTCTTGAATCCACACAATAGAAATAGACATATGAAAAACAAGCTCAGCTATTAACATTCGTTCAAATTCTGTTTTGTAGATTATAACCCCTTATTCAATCAAGAGCACTAGAAGAATTATTAATGAAAAGGCTGATAGAACAAGCTACCAAAGTTGAACTAAGTTACCTCATACACAAACGGGAAACGTTGGAACAAGTGTAATATTTTAATAATGTCCACTCATAATAAACAGAAAAAAATCAGCATATTATCATAATATTAGGTTCAAGTTAAGGACTTGGACTTCAGTCATTAACCCTCTTTCTATTTCCACCAAAATCCATCACTCTCAAATGGGGTTTCTGGAAAATCCTTTTCTATTAGAATAAGTGACCAGAAAGCCATTTGGATTGGCATTTTGGGAACCATTTAGCAATTTTTATGAATATGATATTATCTTGATGAATGTAGTAAGCATTCATCTATGGCACCATGTGTTTGTTGTGCTTATTATTTACGTTGAACGGTGTTTTAACGACACAACAAATGCCCACATACTAATTGAATAACCTATGTAGTTGGGTTGCGCATTGGATGATAGCTATGAAACCAACTTTTGAGGGTTAGTCTGAAATGTTCCAAGTCGAGGACCTCGAGATTATGCATCGAGAGTCCTGTAGAGACTTGCACTAAGTATTGCATCATTAGATGAGTGGTTGTTAACTGATTGAACTGACTTCCAGAAATCATCGTATGGAAGCCTTGAAGGCTTGGTCGGTATGGCTTGAATTCCCGGCTCTGATAATATAGGATTAGTCCTTGGACTTGAGGAATCATGGCAGTCGCATGTATATGATGGCTATATCTTAGATCTGGCGAGAGATGACTGTATCTTCGATGTGGTCGTTATAAGTCTTGTCCAGTGTACTCAGAGTATGTAGTGAGGATGGTGGAGAATTCGTCCCCTAACAGTATATGATGGATATATCTCGTAAGCGCTCTGAAATGGTTTAAACTCTCTAAGTCTATGGCCATAGCGATTGGTTGAATAGAAAATATTTATCTTTGTCGATCAAGTGAGTAAACGCATCTAAAAGTTCAGCATAATTGTTTGGTTCAGACAATTCCATGTCCTAGACTAAGGCCGAAAGATGGTCGACGCAAGTACCGTAACTCTATGGAACTCAAGAGCCTAAATGTTCACGCCAACATTCATCTAGTCTCTAGTACCATGGACCGTTGCTAGACGGCTACCTATGGTGACGGGTGTTTCCGGTTAATGGTTAATTAGAAATAACTAATTAAATTAGATTTAATTAATTATTTGTGTTGGACACAATGCCGAAGTCTAGCTGAGGGTAAACCTAAAGAGTCACATACAAATCACTATGGAATTGATGGAATTAATTTTGAATTAATTCCAGAAGAAATAAATTAATTTAATTGGATTAAATTAATTCAAGGAGAATATATAAATGATTGGATAATTTATTTAATAATCTATTTGATGGATAGCCCAAGAATTAATCAATTGGATTAAATAATTTTTTGAGCTTAACACCTATAAATTAATTGAATTAATTTATTAGATTTGACTTAATTAATTGATTGGATCGATTAAGTAGTATTTGAGCTTCGATTTATTTAATTGGATTAAATGAATCTTCGAACATGGTTGGGCTAATATTAATTTAATTAATTATTGTCCAATGGACTTTAGTTGGGTTTGATTTAATCTGATTATATCGAACTCGGTGCATACTTGAAGTCCAAGCCCATTTGAGGGTGGTTGGAGCAAGTTAAGAAAGAGTTGAAACTCCTCACCATGATGAACACTATGGAGTGGCTATTTAATCATGGTTGAAGGTTATATACATGTGTGTGTATAGGTTGCCTTAGAGGCAAACTCGATAGTTATTGAATTTTGAATTCAATTGTATGTAACATACAAAACTACACACATATCCAAAATAACTATCACATGAGCCGCGAATTTTTTTCTCCTTTTCTCTCTCAAAATATTCTTCTTTTCTTCTAAATTTAATTTGATTCAAGTTAGAACATAAAACAATCCAAAAGCACTAAACAATACTGTTTGTTCGGTGTTGTTTTTCTTTTCATTCTTTGTTCTATCTAGCAACACAAAAAAACTATATCTATTCCATTTTTTGGTGTGGAAAACTTAGAGAAATTCTAGTTTGAATTATCAAGTGAATAGAACGTAAAGGGAATAACGCACGTTGCTGCTGATCTATAGAAACAAAAATATAAAGTTTTATATTTTGTTTCTATGCTTTATGTTTCATCCTCCAGCCACTTGTCTAGCATGTTTAATATTTGCTATTATGCTTTCGACAAACACCAAATGCTTGGAAATTTCTAAGGGAACTCTCCTTTAAACGGTTACAATTTTTTTTAATTTCACGCTTCCACCGCGTTTTCAGTCCATACCAATTCTTTAAGTGGTATCAGAGCCCGATGGGTGTTGTGGCTTTAGAATTAAAATATTATTATGTATTGAGCATGAATAACATGTTTAATTTGCTTTTGGAAAGTATGTTTAATGGCTTTGAAACATGGTTATGCATTTAAAAAACATGTATTTTGCTTTTAAATTATGAATATCTATGAATTTTTTGAAAATTGGATTTTCTGTAAATGCGTGGTTTTATTTCAGTTTTTAATTGCAAAAATTCAAATAAAAAATTTGAAAATCGGAGCAGTACGACCGTTGCTGTCCTGCCGGCCGATCACCGGCCAGCAGGGCGCGTGTGCCCGCTGGCGTGCATGGCGATAGGGCAGCGCGTGAGCGTGGCAGATAGGTATGCCTGTGCGTGCGGACAAGCGACCGACAGTAGACGGCCGTTTGCTATTCCGAATGGTTGTACTCCCTCCAACTTTTGATTGGGGTTTCCAATTTCAGTTGAATGCAGTTAGGAATGTGAGGCTTTCATTTATTTTAAATAAATATAAGCTTCCAAGGAGATGAAGGTTGAGTCCAATTGGATGGAGCTTACGACGAAAGAATGAACAAAGTGGAAGGCCCATTAGAATGATAATGGGTTACTATTTTGTAATAGTTAGGCCACACTCTAAATTGACCATAGACTCACTGCGGGCTCACGAGTCGTGGCACGTTTTGGAATGGAAGAAAGGTACACTATTGTTGTGAACGAAATGGTATATACTCCTGTTTTCCTATCTCACGAGTCGTGGGGGCGGTAGTTTAGATATTCATTTGGTTGATGGGTCGGGCCTAACACTAAGTAGCGTGATTCACTTGGCGTCCATAGGATTACGTGAAGAAGCGAGGCAAAAATAACTTGGGGATCTCATTGGATGAGAATGATATTGGTTACCTCGGATCTCATTGGATGAGAATGATATTGGTTACCTCCCACAAAGTTTTTTTCCATGTGAACCGTAAAAGTGGTGCATTGAGAATTGTGTTTGTGGATTCCAAGCCCACTAGAAAATGGTTTCTCGAAAACCCCACTTGAAAGTGGTTGGCCTTTTTGAAGAAATAGTGGGACGGGTTAATGACTGGAGACCAAGTCTTAAACTTGATATTTAATATTAAAATAATCTACTAAATTTATGTAACATTTATTGTAGATGTCTAAGAATCCACTCATTGCAATTCTTGAGACTAGTAAATTTAACGGAACAAACTACAATGATTGGCTTTGAAATCATAGGATTGTCCTAGATTTCGAGAACCAGACCTATGCTCTAGATAAGTTTCTTTCCCGAGCCTTGCTGGAAGGGTCCACATGCGAAGAACATTTGACGTTTGAAAGTAGTATGAGGACAACTGGAAGGTTTGTAGTATCATACTGGTGTCAATGACCAATGACATCCAGAAACAGCACGACAAGCATAATGATGTCCAATTGATAATACTCCGCAGGAGCCAAGTTTATGTGATTCTGGATCGGCATATTAGATATGTTTTGACAAAAGCATTCTTAAGATGTTACCCCTTGTGGAGAACCTCAAGGCTGAATTTGAAAAAGAAACGTACATCGACAAGGATCAGTCTTTTCCTCCCTCCTTTAACCCATTTACCGTGAAATATAACATGAATGGGCTTGACAGTATTAGGCAACAACTAGAAAGTATGTGCCGTCGGTATTGAAATGATGGTTATTCATTTGACAAATAATGGTTATTCTTGTCTGCTAGGTTGTTTACATAATTATTTAAACACTATCTCATAATTGGATTATGTGTGCTCAAAATAAATGGTTAAAATGGATAATCAAAATAAATTCATAGATCAGGCATGCGAAGCTAGGTCACATTTCTCTAGTTAAGATAAGAAGTTGGTGAATTCAACGAGTTTTTAGAAATAGAGAAGTTAAGTTTACAAGCTTGCAAGTCCTTCCTGAGCAAGATGAGGACCAATAAGCACTTTGTAGGACACATCTTCCTGAGCAAGATGAGGACCAATAAGCACTTTGTAGGACACATGTTCTTGGCAATGGTATATTGGATTGCATTCAATTAGACATCTATGAGTCATTAAATACACAGAGCCAGAAGGGGTTTCCCAAGTCTAAGGACCTTTGGAAGGTTCGGAGAATTACACTTGAAGCGAAGAAACTAAAGTGGTTGCAAAATTTACACTTGAAGCGAAGAAACTAAAGTGGTTGCAAAATTAAATCTTTCGATTGGATCGAGATAGTGTGTATATTTTTAGGGTTCTTGAAGTATCTTACGAGAATGAAATTGTCACTAAGTGGAGTTCTTTCTTAGAGTACCACAATTGAACGGTGTCTCTGATAAGGGAGGGATCCAACCTTGTTGGACTTGGTTCAAATGTTATTTCACTGAACGACCTTGGCCCATGTGGCATGGCAAGCCTATTTCCACAACGTACTTTAGTATATGCGATGGTCCTGCATACATTAAGGGACTAGTGGGAGGCAAACTAGGTTTGTACAGGTTCATTTGTTATCCTAAGGAAAATTGGATTTCATTGGACAACTGACATGAGGAGTAGCTCCTTAAGGAATCAAGTGGAGAGACACCTTAGCCAAATGTAGCAAACATCATTTATAATCAAATTCTTCCATTAACTCACTATATTCTAGCCTCATGAGGAATGACTCGAACACCTTAGTTACCTAATAGGTAAAGGTTTTTTAGTCTGACCAGTCAATTAGATTATGATCTAAAGAAATAACGAGAAGAGATGTAGGACATCGGGTTGGATCAATGGCTTGGATCCATGAGATTCGACATGGAGCACAAACTAGGTTTTAAACTTCTTGTATCTAGAATATTCGTTTAGACAAAGTCATGCAAGATATGACTCAGGACGAAAATGAGTGTGAAGGTCAGTGGGAGCTTAGTTGTGTTCCGAGTGTTTTAGGTGTGAACGTCTTACTCATTTGGAATGATGTGAAGATGTTGGAAAACACTGAAGCACAAACATTATTCATGCAATTCTTCATGAAGGAATCAGATTCGTTCCCTTATCATTGAGTTAAGCTGTCCAAGACTCAGTCTTCGCGGACTGATAAGGAGCTTAGAAATATGATAACTTCCCCTATGTCTTTTGCGGTTGACAACATGGGCATGTGGTCTGATACACTAGGTCGAATTTTGTGTGTGCTTTGAGCATAACAATGGATATCGGGAGTATATCAAGAAGGCACCATAGCAGTCAAGATTACTCTTTATCACCTAAATAAGGATTAAAGACTGATAAGGAGCTTAGAAATATGATAACTTCCCCTATGTCTTTTGCGGTTGACAACATGGGCATGTGGTCTGATACACTAGGTCGAATTTTGTGTGTGCTTTGAGCATAACAATGGATATCGGGAGTATATCAAGAAGGCACCATAGCAATCAAGATTACTCTTTATCACCTAAATAAGGATTAAAGAAGTGTTCTTGATGCAAGTCAATGGAGAAGTGATTTTGGAAGGCTATAGCGATACTAGCTTTCAGTTTTATGTGAATGGTGACTAATCTCAATTGGAATGTACATTCATACTTAATGGTGAGGTGGCTTGGAATGGTTTTAAGTGAGATGCCACAATGGTTTTCACCATGAAAGTCAAATGTAAAGTGACTTTAATAGTTTCTTAGGAAGTGTTTTAGATGAAAATTCACATCCAATGGTGCTAAGCATGTAGTTACCTAGAACATAACAACTAGGCAATGGCACAAGCAAAAGGACTGAGATCTCATCACAGATCCAAGAAATATTCTTAGACGCCACCATCAGTTTGGAACGATAGTAGGAAAAGGTGACGTGTGGTTGGACCACGTCATTTCGGCATAAAATATTGTAGACCCGTGACACCGAGCTGGTATCGCAGATTGCTCACTCAGATAGGTCTGAGGTATATGGGGGATTGGCTTTAGATCAAGGGAAGATTGTTAGAATAAGTGACCAGAAAGCCAATTGGATTGGCAGTTTTGGGAACCATTTAGCAATTTCTATGAATGTGATATTATCTTGATGTACGTAGTAAGTATTCATCTGTGGAATCATATGTTTGTTGTGCTTACTATTTACGTTGAACATGTATTTTAACGTCACAGCAAATGCCCATAGACCAATTGAAAAACCCATGTAGTTGGGCTGCACATTGGATGACAGCTATGGAATCAATGCCAAATTCCATGTCCTAGACTAAGGTCGGGACGTGGTTGACAGAAGGACCATACCTGTATGAAACTCAACTAAGGTCGGGACGTGGTTGACAGAAGGACCATACCTGTATGAAACTCAAGACCCTAAATGTTCACGCCAACATTCACCTAGTCTCTAATGCCATGGATCGTTACTAGACGACCACCCATGGTAATGGGCGTTTTTGATTAATGGTTAATTAAAAATAATTAATTAAATTAGATTTAATTAATTATTTATGTTGGACACAGTGCCCAATTTTAGCTGAGGGTGAACCTAAAGAGTCATATACAAATCACTATGGAATTGGTGGAATTAGTTTGGAATTAATTAGAGAAGAAACGAATTAAATTAATTGAATTTAATTAATTCAAACAAAATATATATAAATGATTGGATCATTTATTTAATAATCCATTTGATGGATGGCTCAAGAATTAATTAATTTTTTGGGCTTGACACTTTTAAATTAATTAGATTAATTTATTAGGTTTGACTTAATTAATTGATTAAATCAATTAATTAGTGTTTGGGACTTTATTGGGCTAAAATTAATTTAATTAATATTGTCCAATGAACTTTGGTTGGGCTAGATTTAATTTGATTATATCAAGCCCGATGTATACTTGAAGCCCAAACCCATTTGAGGGAGATTGGAGAAAGTTAAGAAGGATTTGAAACTCCTCACCATGATAATCGTGATAGAGTAGTTATTTCATCATGGTTGAAGGTTATTACCACTGAAACTTCATTTTCCTCTTTAATAACATAATATTTCTAAAATATAACTTCCGAAGTAATACTATGAATTTTCTGTCAATTCATCGTTGCTATATAATTTAATTAAGCAATAATACACAGAATTACATATTTGGTTAATCATTCTGATGGAATTGTATAAATTAGCTATAATGATAATTAAATCTAGCAAATCAAATAATTTAATTGCCCAACTATATCATTTTTATAGCAATTGTGATATTTAATTTGACACTAATTTAAATAGCCAAAATCATAAATACTCCAATTGAATAGTTCACCGCTCAATATAATCAACATTTTTAATAAATGAACTAATTGAATAATATAATTATATGAATTAATAAAAATTAAAATGCAATTTCTTACCTCTGTTTTTCTGAAATGTGTGTGTGCGTTGCTGTGTATGTATGAGTGTGTGTGAATTTGTATATGTGTGTAGTGTATGTGTGCAATTAAGATACATATATATATATAGTGGTTGGTGAGGCGGTGGCAGCACATGCCACTGCCCACCATCTTTTGTTTCTTTTTTTTTTTTAATAAATCTTTTTAAATAATTACTCTTACGTCCTTCCTAATTTTTTTTAATTAATATAATTTGCCCCCAAATATTATAACGAATTTCAATTTGATCCGTTCAAGTTTTATTATATCCCAAATTTAATCTATAATTTATTTACTAATTAAATTTAAATTTCTAATAATTACCAATTAGTCTCTCAATTACGTGAAAAATTCTACGGACGTCACAACTTCGACTATGATGTTGGGGGCAAAAGGGCTACGTCCTGGAGGGGCTACGACCAGTGGCAAATAAGATCATCGGCTCCCTTAGGCGGAGGCGGAGCTGATGATTCTCGATTGAGGGGGGGGGGGGGGGGGGGTGTTGGGTTTGTGCAACCTCAGGTCGAGAGATTCTGCTATTGATTTCCTGCCTTTGCTCCTCCTCCTCGGGAGCTGAGGATAATTCTAGACTTTTGCGAGGGGAAGGAAGAGGTGGGCTTATGGGGTGTTGTGCCACATATTAGGCCACAGCTTGTGCTACTGCTCGAGTAGATGCGTCGCAAATTAGGGCCAATAAAGTTTCTTGTGTCTGTTGGACCATCAATTCTTGGAGTGGAACTTTTCGGGGGAGTGCTCTGTTGTGGAGCGCAGGTGGAGATTGTCGATGTGGTGTGGAGGATCTCCCTATTAAGGGGGGCTTGTTCATGAGGAAGGGGGGTTACCTCTAGAGGTGGCGGTTGTTCACGAGGCGGGTCTTGTTTCGCCCCGTTCACTTGAGCTTCGCAAATCGTGTCCAGATCGTGGAAGTCACGAGCCCAAGACCTAGTTTGCATACTTAGTGTCGAGGCAAATTCTTCCCACAGACGGCGCCAATGATGTGGTTGTGATTTTATAAAAAAGATAAAACGAGGATTTTACCCATGATACGATTATATACTAGGTGAAATCAATGTAGTTTTAGAAAGAGAATTTTTGTATGATAGATCAAATCAATGAATAGTAGTGCCCATTAAAAAAATTATATTTTTGGTATTTATAGTGGTATTGGGAGTTATATGATGTGGTAGGTTATATGTAGTGGTATTGGGAGTTATATGATGTGGTAGGTTATATGTACTTAATATGTGTCTCATGTATATTAAATTACGTTATTACTCTTGCAAGTAAAAATTTATTACCAATATACATCACTCATCCAAAATGGCAACAGTATTCTTCTTAGAATACGAAAGCTTCTTTTTTACTTGTATACGCCACATAAAAAAAACAAAAATAAAAAATCATACGAGAGTATTGGTGTGAGATGAGAGAATAACAAAAGTGGAGATGATACCTTTCGTTTTTCTCGTTAACTAAGCCGAAATGTTCACCGGAGGTTCGAAAGGATAGGCTCAGGAACGCGCAAAACTGAAGTGATAAAATAAAACACACAATAACGAAAAATAAATGCAAAAATTAAACAAATCCAAGGGATGTACCTTGGAGTTTCCGGGCGTTCAATGTATAAAAATAAAATAAACATGGGGCTGATGTAAAAAGCATGAAACCAAAAAACACAAGGGTGAAAAACGATACCTTTCATTTTTCACGTTCCCTTGAAATATCCTTCACAAGAGACTCCAATGGAGCAGCTCTCTAATTTATCCACATCACACCGGAGTCGGGGATCTCTACATCCTCTTTGCTAGAAAAAGGAGAGAAAAAATTGCACCTTGTGCAAGAAAGAGAGGGGGCGGCCGATTGCTAGAGGAAGAGGAGGAAGAATTTCTTTTTGTTGTGTAATTGTGTTTATAATTATTTTCTAAATAATTATATTACAAATATATATAGCTTGTTTGATAATGTAAGAATGTTTCTAAGTACATTCTATTATCTACAAGGTATATTTCTCTTTATTCCAAATAACGGGGATCTCTACATCCTCTTTGCTAGAAAAAGGAGAGAAAAAATTGCACCTTGTGCAAGAAAGAGAGGGGGCGGCCGATTGCTAGAGGAAGAGGAGGAAGAATTTCTTTTTGTTGTGTAATTGTGTTTATAATTATTTTCTAAATAATTATATTACAAATATATATAGCTTGTTTGATAATGTAAGAATGTTTCTAAGTACATTCTATTATCTACAAGGTATATTTCTCTTTATTCCAAATAAAGAGATCCCCAAAATGGCTAAAATTGCTTTTTCCAAAACTACAATTTGCTAGTCGTTTATTTCCTTCCATGGATTTTTTCATGGGCTCAAAATTAGTGGCTTTGCCGATTTTTAACTTAAAAAATCACAAGACCAATGAATTTTTTT
>NW_011628046.1:585446-621975 GCF_000512975.1 Sesamum indicum
TAAGCCCAAATTGTATTGTCCTTATAAGATCCAATTTATTAAATTATAAGGACAAGCGCAATATGAATTAATGCCATTAATTTATTCTTAGGCCCCTTTTCCATCCAATGGATATCTCTCTCTTTTTAAGTAATCCAATTAGTTGTGGAATTAATTCTGAATTAATTCCTTGTTCCTTTCCGTTGATTTGTGTTTGACTCTTTAAGTTAACCTTTGAGCTAGACTTGGACTAGTCTCTAACACTGTTATTAATTAAATTTTATTTAATTAATAAATATTGATTAACCCTTAATTAAGAAAGCCCGTCACCGTCTAGCAACAATCCATGGCTCTAGAAACTAGGTGGATTACAGTGTGAACCTTTAGGCTCTCGAGTCCATATAGGTTGGTTCTTTTGTCTACCGTCTCCCAGCTTTAGTCCACGGCATGGAATTAGGCGTCGGTTCCCATCCTAGACTAGGCGTCTATGCTTAATATTTCAAACCGCATTACGCCAAATTTCTTGACATAGGAACCTCCTTTTTCCTATTCGATCAACGACTGTGGCCATAGTTTTATACAGCGTTAATGCATCTCAAGTGCATAGGAGATCCCTCTGTCATATATTGCCAAGGGACAGATCCTCTTTTTGGAACTAACCGTTCTCACTACATACTCCGACTGCACTAGACAAGGCTTATGATGATCATGTTTGTGACATAATCACCTCTGATACAGATCCAAGATATAGCTATTATATGCATGTGACTGTCGTCACTCCTCAAGTTTGAGGAGTACAACCGTATTATTAGCTGGGGACTCAAATCATACCGACCAAACCTCTAAGGCTTCCATATGAGGATCCTAGAGAGTCAGTTCAGTCAGTTGACCACCTTATCAACTAACCCACTGAAATTGCATAGACGTCCAATCTCTGTAGTTGACCACCTTATCAACTAACCCACTGAAATTGCATAGACGTCCAATCTCTGTAGCCAATGAAACGCGATTCTCATTTAATGAATGCAATATTTAGTGCAAGTCTCAGTAGGACTCTTGATGCCCAGTCTCGAGGTCCTCGACTTGGAACATTTTAGACCAACCCCCAAAAATTGATTTCATAGCCACCGTCCAATGTGCAACCCAACTACATGGGTTATTAAGTGATCTATGGGCATCTTGTTGTGACGTCAAAGCAGCGCTTGATGTAATTTGGTAAGCACAACAAATACGTGTGCCAAAGATGAATACTTTCCATATTCATCGGGACAATATCGCCTAAATAAAGATTGCTTGAATGGTTCTCAAAACTGCCATTCTAATTGGCTTTTGGTCACTTATTCTAACACCAACGTAGAAGTCCCCTAAGTGCGTTCATACCACATCAAAGTTGGAATTTCTAGAACTCCTTGCTAGGAGAGAAACAAGAGAAATTCTCCAAGAGAAAGAGAGAGGGGGCGGCCGAGTGGTTTCATGGGAAAGAGGATGAATTATTGTGTTGTGTAATAATGTGATAATTATTTCCCAAATTATTGTACATATATATATGTTGCATTGATAAATAAGAATGTGTCTAGATACATTCTTTTGTCTACAAGTATATTTCTCTTTATTCCAAATAATGTGATTCCCAACAATAACTAAAACTGTACTTTCCAAAATTACAATTTGCTAGCCATTTATTTCCTTCCATAGAATTTTCCATGGGCTCAGAAATCATGTTGGCCGATTTTATCAAATAAAATACAAGCCCCATGAATTTTTATTTAAATTCAATTTTAATAAAAATCTAGTTAATTGAGCCCAACATGTATTTAATCTAATTAAATACATAAGCTCAAATTGTCTTTATTAATTAATAAGATCCAACTAATTAAATATTAAGGACACGCCCAATATAAATTAATGCTGTTAATTTGTTCTTGAGACATTTCCATCCAATGGATCTCTATTTTGTAAGTAATCTAATTACTTGTGGAATTAGTTCCAAATCAATTCCTTTTTCCTTTTCGGTGATTTGTGTGTGAATCTTTAAGTTCATCTTTCAGCTATACTTGGACTAATATCTAACACAATAATAATTAAATCTAATTTAATTAATAATTCTTGACTAACCTTTAATCAAGAAATCTCGTTACCATGGGTGGCCGTCTAGCAATGGTCTATAGCACTAAAGATTAGGTGACTGACCATGTGAACATTTAGGTTCTCAAGTCCATACGAGTATGGTCCTTTTGTCTACCGTCTCTCAGCTTTAGTCTAGGGCATGGAATTAGGTGTCGATTCTCATTTTGAACTTGGCATCTATGCTTAATACTTGAGATCGCGTTACGCCAAGTTTCTCGACATAGGATCCTCCTTTTCCTATTCAATTAACAACTGTGTCTACAGATTCATAAAGCATGAACGCATCTCCAAGTGTATAGGAGATACCTCTATCACATACTAATAGGGAAAGGATCTTCTTCTTGGAACCAAGTGTATAGGAGATACCTCTATCACATACTAATAGGGAAAGGATCTTCTTCTTGGAACTCACCATCCTCGCTATATATACTCCGACTGCAGTAGACAAGACTTATGATGATCCTGTTTGCAACACAATCACCTCTCGCGCAGATCCAAGATACAGTCATCATATGCACGTGACTATCGTGATTCCTCGCGCAGATCCAAGATACAGTCATCATATGCACGTGACTATCGTGATTCCTCATGTCTAAGCACTACTCTCGTACTATCAAAGCTGGAGATTCTAGTCATACCGACCAAGTCTCCAAGGATTCCATACGACGATCCTCGCGAGTCAGTTCAGTTGGTTGACCACCTAGTCAACTAACCACTGAAATTGCATAGATGTCCAACGTCTATCGCCAATGAAACGCGGCACTCATCCAATGAACGCAATACTCGGTGCAAGTCTTAGTAGGACTTTCGATACCCAGTTTTGAGTTCCTCGACTTGGAACGTTTCAAACCAAATCTTAGAATTTGGTTTCATATCCACTATCTAATGCGCAGCTCAACTACATGGGTTATTAAGTGATCTACGGACATATGTTGTGACGTCAAAACAGTGCTTAACGTAATTGGTAAGCACAACAGACACATGTACTAGAGACGAATGCTTACCATATGCGTTGGGACAATATTATTCAAATAATGATTGCTAGAATGGTTCTCAAAATCGCCTATCCCAATTGATTTTTTGGTCATCCATTCCAACAGGTAGATGTAGTCTAATAAAGAATTTCCTTTCTTGGGTTTTTGTACTTGCATCTTGGGGAAATACTGTCCATATTTAGCTTCCTGTCACAAATAAGGTATATATTTCTAAAGTAGGATATAGTATTGCTATGATGCTTTATAATCTAAAATGATTGGTCTATTGCAATGAAACAATTATTTTTTTCTATAATTGAATGTTGTACTTTGTTGTTTCTATGTGTATTGATGACTTTTACAGGTTTGTTTGCCTATTCTCCATCCATTGTACTTATTAAAAATTTATTTTGTATTAAAAGTGAAATTATATTATGACTTGAGGGACTGGATCAAGTACATGTCACCATCCATCTTCGTTTTTTTTGTACTTGTCATGCTTTGGCGCAGGTATGCTTGGAAAAGGAGGCAACTAGAAGCTTTCAAAATCGTAGCTCCCACTGCTAAGAATCCATTGGAGCAGCTGTTAATGTTGCAAGAAGTTGTAACTCAAGTTTAGTATCTCATCCAAAATGGCAACATTATTCTTCTCAGAATACGAAAGCTTCTTTTTGCTGCTGCTCCGCAGGTATTCGAACCGACTGATGTTGAAGAATCAGCGGATGAGTTGTGGTTAGGGGTGAAATGCCACTCGAACCCAGAGCTAGCTGGTACAGACTGACAATCCGAGTGAGGAACGAAGTAGCTTGGTTGAGGTTAGCTTCAATCTATTCATTCGTTTTGATAGGTCAACCATTGAGAATTCTCTCTATAAGGAAAAGAGTTCTGTAAGAGACTCCTTTAGGTGTCCTGAAGAACCCGGATCCTGAGCATGAGTCAGTACGTCAACAATCATAAAACCTCCATATAGCACATTTCCCAATAGTTGGATTTCTCTTGTATACTCCACATTATGCGCTATTTGATTTGTACTTTATGTGAAACTATTTTCTCAAGGATGGTAATTAGAACTTCCTTATTATGAATTTCACTATGAATTTTTCCAATATTTAGCATACAAAATTTCATACTTTAATTTTCAAGCAACAGGGAAGGTGGCTCTCTTATTGGTTTTGATATCCTTGGCACGTACCCTTTTGCTACTGTACTATCTCATATTTTTGGAGTTTTTGACAAGGAGCATGGCACTGAGAAAGGAAAGCAGAGAAAGAGGATTGATATGTGTTACGGAATGGTGGATCATGATACCCATTGCGTTTGTTGAACTTATGAAGCTCGACGACAAAAAGAGGATGACTCACTAAATGTCTCAAAGAAACATATGCATCTATTGCTGCATATGCTTCTGAATTGCTGTTCATTTTAGGTACATGACTCGAGCACTCTCATTCACTGTAGTGGTGCATTCCATTTACATTTTTCCATGGGCCACTAAACTCTTTCTTACTAATGATTTGCATTTCTCCTGCCTTACATTTGATCTAGCTCGAAATATACAACCTTGTTGGATGATCCAATGTAAGTGATGTAGTCTCCCTATATCTGTATTGGGTCTTGAGGATAAAACAATCAGCGTTAGGCTTGTCGAGTTTGCCCCCGACTAAGACCCTCCGACGCTCAAGTTAGTTTGGTCTAGATAGAAATACGCGAAAGAAGAAGAGTAAGGTCGAAAATAACAAAGCATTGATTACCTCAGATGATGTGTATTGGGTTATTTATAGGGCCCAAACATACACTGTTGCTTGGGCCACGTGTCATAATCTGAAGCATCCGTACTCCTGATCAAATGGTTTTGCTTCGTGCGGTGGCTGGGTTCTGTTGCTCAGGTTATAAAGCTGGGTCGGGTTTCCCACAACCCGACACAATACCAAATGAGCGGGTCTTGGTCCATTTTACTGAATTTTCCTTCATTAAGGGCAATTTTGTCCTTTTACCAAATTTTAGGGCATTCCCCATCATTACTCCCCCACTTCTTCTATGTGTAAATTTATTACCTTAGAAGAAGGTGAACAGTTGTGCCCCTTAGTTCGCATCATCATGCCCGTTCGTCAGTGCCACGCGTCACCATCCTAGGCGTTTCAGCCGAGCGCGCTTTTCGAAATGCTTCCCTATAAATACGCCACTTTTCAAAATTTATGCCCCACTTGCTCCTTCAAGCTGTCCGCTCTTGCCTCCAGCATCCCAATCTCGAATTCGATTTAATTTGCTTGCTTAAGGTACTATGTCTTCCTCTAGCTCTAGTTCTAATTCTAGTTCTAGTTCTAGTTCGGGGTCGTCAGCGACCCCACCTAGGTCTGATCATGTCCCCCTTCCTGTCGTCGTTCCCGATCCTCCTGCTAAGTTAAAACAAAAAACTCACAAGTCTAAACGTATTTTAGAGAGTCCTGCACCTGACATCTCAACCCATGTAAAATACCAAGGTATGTTAGCAAGGTATCCTTGTGCTACTGTAGTTAGCACAATTAAGATCCCCATCCATCATATCAATGAAAGTTATTTCATTCCTCATGATTATGAAGTACTTATCCCTAGGTCTTTCAATCACATGCATCTTCTTTATCAGGCTTCTGTGTGTTTTCCCTTTTGCATTTCGAAGCTGGTTTACGTTTTACTCTAGCGACCCCGGTTGCTGACATTCTTCATCGCTTGCGACTGTGCCCTATGCAATTGTCCCCAAATTCCACTAGTCACATAATTCTTTTCATAATAATAATGCAAGTCACCGTTTTGAGCTCAATTTTGATAATTTCTAGTCAATGTATTCTTTTACCACCTTCAAAAGATCGGGAGATAGAGGTTTCTTTTATTTGTCTACTAGGAAGGATGTAGGTATTTAGACACTTTGAAAGTCTAACATAGGCCCCTGGAGAGAAAGGTTCATTTTTGTGCGACCTACTCCCTATCAAGTATGGCCTTTTCATTGCAATTAGTGCAAATATAAAACCATCTCCGAACATAGAAGGATGGGGGTTGGAAGGCGATCAAATTAATGGCCTTGCCGCTTATTGGTACAACCCAATAAAGCTTCTAGTGGAAGAAGTTTTGTGGCTTGCCTGTCTCTCTTTAGCACCCCTCCGAGTTAGGGGTTCCTTATATGGTCTCCGTATGCTTTGGCATTTTCTATTTTCTTTGTATTTTCCCACATATTTTCTTACATTTGCTTTGTCGGAGGATATTGTTATGAATTCTCAGATCGCCTTCTGTCTTTGTGCTTTGCGCCACAACTCTAACACTGACGCTCCTTCGGTCGCTTCAGTTGTTGAGAATTCACCGACCCCGACGCGAGCTGCAATCCCCCTGATCCGATAGTTCCTATGCCCATAAACATAAGTGAAGACACATCAGCTCGCCCGAATGCGAACGAAATCCCCCATCTTAGCATTTTTGGGAGCGCGACCTCTGACAGCTCCCCTGAAGGTGTTCCTACTAGAAATAAAGCAACTGGAGCAGGTCCCAGTGGCTCGAAAAATCATAAGAGGAAGCACAAGGACCATAGTGGAGGGTCACAATCAGCACAAGGACCATAGTGGAGGGTCACAATCGACCAAATCTAGCAAGGAAAGTAAGTCCCGAGCTGAAAGCTGATTGGTGAAGGAGGTTGTAACCAGTGCCGAAGAGGAAGAAAACCTGAAAATGCTCTAAGAGTTAAACTGCCTAGTGGAAGGAGGCTCGAACTGAGCATAAGAGCAACCAACATCTCTCTGCTGAGCTTGAGGGTTACAAATTGGTTCCGGACCGGAAGATATCATCTCGAAGTTCTATACTTGAAAGGGACATAGGGCAAGATTCTTGGGAACTATACAACAACTGTTGCCTTCCTCGCGACTAGGCGACCTTACTAAAGACTCCTCAGACACGCTTTGTAGAGCACCATGCTAATGTCATCATGCAGGTAAATAGTGTATTTCAAATTACCTAATTGTTTTACTTCTCTAATTATGTCTTTCTATGCAGGCCATAGCTTTTAACCGCAACCTCTCTTTGAAATGTACTGGATATCATCAAGCTCAAATGATCGCTGATAGAAAGGTCCGCAATCTCAGAAAGAAGCTTGCTGACAGTAATGCTCGTGAGAAAGAGTTGGAGGCAAAGGTGCTAGAGCTTGAAAACCAACTTTCTACATCGGTTGCAGAGGTCGATAAGGCTAAAGAGGACGCATTCAATAAGGGGAGAAGGCGGGAGGCTGGTTGCCTATAGGGTATAAATGAAGGTCGAGAAGGGTACATCAGTCTTGATAAAAATCAAAACCTCCTTGTTGCATCGCGTCTCCAAGCTGCTCGTGACTTTCTAAAGGCGCCTGCGTTCCCAGTGGTTGTCGAGATTAAAGCTACGAATTTCATCAATGATGGCTTTCAAAAGTGCAAGGCGCAAGTCGCTACCTTATGTGGGTTCGGTGATGGTTTCGATCAGAGTCGTCTAGATCCATCCCTCGTTGGAAACCTTCAGCCATACCCTGAAGAAAAAGCTCCCCCAAACAGGAAAATGAATTTGTTGCCTTATTGAATGATGTGGAGAATCCCAATTAGACTAAGTATTGATTCATTTTGTCAAGTCTGAGAATCTGATAATGTATTAACTCAACAATTTTTTTAACGAGGTATTAACCCTTCAATTATGTGCATGAATGTTCATCCTTCTTTTTGTTAAAAAAGTGTGAAGGATTTTTGCTTATCCAACAATTTACCTTCCTGGTTGGATTGGTTTCATCTTTTTTAGATTGCCACATATGAGATAACCTTTCATGCTAGATAACGATATGGTAGGTCTCTAGTAAACAAGTAACAGCCTTTTTCAGGCTCAAAGATAATGAAATTTCTCGGATCGCTATATGATAGCCTTTTTCAAGCCCAAAATAATGATCTTTTTCAGATCACTATATAACAGCCTTTCTCAGGCTAAAAAATAATGATCTTTCCCAGCTCGCTTTACATTGCCTTTCCCAAGCTCAAAAATATAGATCTTTTCCAGATCGCTATATATTGGACGGCCCTTTTCAGGCTCAAAAATTATCTCCACCTCATCAAGCATAAAACTTCTTCAGATTGTTTATGTTCCAAGGTCTAGGTAAATCTCGTCCTTGCATGTCTTACAGTTTGTACATCCCTTTCTTTTTTATCACGACCACCTTATATGGTCCTTCTTATCCAGGGTCTACTTTTCCCACATGGCGGGATACTTCCACCTGCTTTAACACGAGATGGCCTACTTGCAATTGCCTTGACTTCACTCTTTGGTTATAGTTTTTCATCATCATCCCTTTGTGGTCAAGTATTCTAGCGTAGGCTACTTCCCCCTTTCCCTCGATCATGGTGAGATTGAACTTTCTCCCTTCTCCGTTGGTCACAGGATCGTATGCCATTATCCTTTGAGATTCTTCTTCTATTTCTACAGGAATAATAGCCTCAGTACCATAAACTAGAAAAAAAAAAGGAGTTTCAGCTGTTACAATTCGCGGGGTCGTTCGGTATGCCCATAATACCCCAGGTAATTGTTCGACCCAGGATCCCTTCAACTCCAGTCTAGTCTTAAGGTGTTGCAAGAGACCTCAGTCTGTGCGTTCGCTTGAGGATTACCTACAACTGCGAAATTTTGTTATATCTTCAATTCTTTACACTATTCCATGATTTGTTTCCCTTGGAATTGCATCCTATTATCTAATATCAACATCCTAGGTATTCCAAACCTACAGATGATGTTCTTCTAGATGAAGTTGATCACTTTTTTCTTAGATATTTTTGCGACTGCCTCAGCTTCGACCCATTTTGAAAAATACTCAACAGCAACAATTATGAACTTTTTCTGACCTTGAGCAGTAGTACAATATCTATTCCCCATTGATCGAAGGGACAAGGGATCTTGATGGGCTCCATTAGGGTCGCAGGTCAGTGTATCAGGGATGGGTACCTTTGGCAGTTGTCGCATTTCCTCACATATTCCCTTGTATCTCTTGCCATTTTTGAGCAAACATATCCTTGCCTAATTACCTTCTGTGCCAGCAACCTCGCACCAGAGTGATTTTCGCAACTTCCTTCGTGGATCTCCCTCATCACATACTTAGATTTCTCGTCGTCAAGGCATTTCAATAATGGTCCATCAACAGTTCTTTTGTACAATTGATCTGAAATCAATGTAAAATACATTGCTTTGAACTTTTTTCTTTTAGTCTGAATGGGGTCATCTGGCAAGGATCCCTCTCTTAAGTACCGCGCGATCTCGTTCTTCTATGACTTGGGTTCGTCCACTGTTTTAACATCCAACTTCGCTGTGATCGCAGTTGTTTCCCCGAATCATCTCCGTAACATTGCGATCTTTGATGCCTATCATAATGGCTCCAAATTTGGACAGGGCGTCTGCTCTATCGTTTTCGCATCGCGGAATTTGCTGGACCTCATATCTGTCAAACTTTTCCATCAAGGCTTTTGCTTTCTTTTGATACGGGGCCATTGATTTTTCTCTTGTTTCATAGGTTCCCCCTATCTGCATCACGACCAATTGGGAATCTGTATAGACTTCTAAACTCCTTGCCCCTGCCTCATATGCCAACTCCAAACCCAAAAGCAAAGCCTTATATTCAACGTTGTTTTGTGGTGGGGAAGGACAGTCTAGCTACGACCTCGATCTCCACTTCGTTTGGGCATTGTATTAATAGGAAGGACAGTCTAGCTACGACCTCGATCTCCACTTCGTTTGGGCATTGTATTAATATTCCAGCCCCCCATATACTAGCATTAGAGGAGCCGTCAACGTGCATTATCCATCTTCCCATCTACTTTTAGATCAGTTCTTCTGCAAGTTCGACCACAAAATCTGCCAGTACCGGGGCGTTCTCTGTAACTCTAGTTTGGTAGCCTATGTCATATTCTCCTAATTCTATAGCTCATTTAACTAATTTTCCCAATGCCTCCGTTCGCGACATAACATGCTTTAGTGGATGGTTGGTGAGTACAATTATTTTATGTGACTAGAAGTATGGTCGCAATTTTAACGGAGTAACAACTAATGCTAAGGCTAGCTTTTAAATCTCCGTGTATCTTTTCTCTGCTCCTTGCAACATTTTACTGACATAATATACTTGGTTCTGAATCCCATCAAGTTCGCGTACCTAAACGAAGCTTACCGCATTCTTCGAGATAGCCAAATATAGAAATAGAACTTCACTTTCCTTAGGATTCGCTAGTAAAGGCGATTTTGCTAAGTACCTTTACAAAGTTTTCAAAGTTTCTTCACATTCCTCATTCCATTTAAAATCTTTTTTTTTCCTCAAAACATTAAAAAATGGCAAATTTCGATTTGCAGATCAAGAGATAAAAGGGTTAAGGATGTGATTTTACCCTTTATCTTTTGCACTTTTTTTATCATTATAGGCGACCTCAGCTTCAAGATTGCTTCTATCTTTTCTAGGTTCGCCTCAGATTCCCCGCTCGCTGACCATATAGCTCAAAAATTTTCCTCCACCTACCCCAAAAGTGCATTTGGTGGGGTTTAGCTTCATACCGTACATCCTCATTATGTCAAATGCTTGCTTCAAATGCATCAAGTGATTTTCTCCGACCTTTTGCTCTTCACGAGCATGTCATCTATATAGACCTCCATAGTTTTTCTGATCATCTCCTTAAACATCCTATTCACCAACCTTTGATAAGTGGCACCTGCGTTGTTTAAACCAAAAGGCGTTACGTTGTAGCAATAAATACCACCATCAGTTATGAAGGACGTCTTATCTCAATCTTCTTCTGCCATGAAGATCTGATGGTTCCTTGGTAAGCATCCATCATAGAAACTAGCTCATATCCGGTTGTATAGTCAACCAGCATGTCAATCCTTGGCAATGGGTAGGGATCCTTTGGACAAGCTTTGTTCAAATCAGTGATGTTCGTGCACATGCGCCATTTTTCTTATGATTTTGGCATGACCACCATGTTCAACAACCGTCAGTTTATTGTATTTCGGAAACATACCCATCTTTAAGCAATTTGCTGACCTCTTCTTCAATAATGTGGTTCTTCTCCATGCCGAATGATCTCTTCTTCTACTGGACTGGTCGCACCATCGGATCAACGTTCAACCTGTGTACGATCACTTCCAGGTTTATCCCTTTGAAGTTTGACGAACTCCATGCAAACATGTCTACATTATCCCTTAAGAACTCTATCATCATTATTCCCATCTTTTCACTCATTCGTGCCCCTATCTTGGTCGTTTTCGGATTCTCCTGTGATGAGCTCTATCAACTTGTGGTCCTCGCTAGGTTCTATCCGATCTGGTTTACAGCCCGCTAGGTTCTATCCGATCTGGTTTACAGCCCCTTCGATCGAGGTCCTCTTCAATTTTTCATTTCTTTTCAATCGAGCTGCCCTTCTTCAAATAAATTGTAACACCTTCTCACTTCCTTACGATCACAGGATACTTCACCAATACCATTTCTTGTTGGAAACTTCAATTTCAGATGGTAGGTCGATACTATGGCTCTGAATAAGTTCAATCCTGGTCTTCCCAAAATAACATTGTAAGCGAAAGGAGTATCTACTACCAGAAATTTTACCATCAGGGTTCTTCGTCTTGGTTCATCCCTAATAGAAACTGGGAGCTCGATAGTGCCCTGCGATGTTACTTCACTACCCCTAAATCCTATTAAGGGTGTATGCACTAGGTCTAACTTAGCATTATCCAGCCCCATCTTTCTCAACACTTCACTAAAGATGATATTTTCCGAACTTCCATTATTTACAAGTACTTTGTGGACTATGAAGTTAACTATGTCCATCTTTATCACAATGGGGTCATTTTTTGCAATCCCATCTCAGTTTCCAAATCCTTGCTTCCGAAGATGATTTTCTCTTCTCGCTCTGTGTTCATCACGAACTCACTCTTCCTACTCAATCTGCCCTCTCTTTCATGTCGTTTCCTCATTCTTCCAGAATCCCCACCAATTGGTCCTCCAGCTATCGTGTGAATAACACCCTTTACAGGCGCATTTTCTCGATACATTATGCTTCTCTATTCCCTTTCTTTGTTCGCGAACTTGTCTCTACTTCTTGATCTACTTCTCCTCTTCTCAGCCTCGTTTGTATCTTTTCTGTGTTCACCGAGTATCCAATCCCTGAAATATCCTTACCTTACCAACCTCTCAATTTCATCTTTCAACTGAAAGCAATCTTCCGTGTCGTGCCCCTTTTCCCTATGAAACCTACAGTATTTGTTAGAGTATTTCTTGGCCGATGTAAACCTGGTGTGTCGGGGCCATTTCAGTAGATCAGACCGTTCGACCATCATCAAAGCTTTCGTTATGATACTTGGCCTGATAGAGTGGTTCTCTCTCTTTATCAAACTTTGTCCGCTTACCACCCCCATCTCTCATCCAATCTCGATTTCTATCACGATCCCTGTTGCGCCATTCTCCATCTCTCATTGCATTCATTTCTTCCTCACCAATGTACTTTTGTGCCTGCGGGGGGGTCTCAAGCTAGCGGGGAAGCTAAGGACCTTTTCTTCAATCAATGTATCAATATGCTAACCATCATGTCAATTCTAAGGTCCTGCACTTCCAACATCTCATTATCGAATCTTCCTTGAAACTTTTCAGTGACTCATCTTCTCTTTGCTTTATCGTGAACAAGTATGTGGCAGTCCATTTTTGCTTTCTTTTGCTGGCGAAGTGGAAGGTGAACTTTTGCAACAATTGTTCATAGGACTCAATGCTATTGCTGCATAGACTTGTGAACCATTCCTGCACTTACCTGCAAGAGTCAACAGTCTAGCCATAATTAGACTGGATTGTCCATACAAGTTCATCACAACATGTTCCTAAGGATCTTTTGTCCCATCGTATTTGGGTATCTCGGGCATTCTCAAGTTGGAATTCACCACTTGCATCAGTATCTTGTTATTGAAAGTTGAATTTCTATTATGAGCCACCAATTCACCCCTCTTCTTTAATTCATCAATTTGCTTCCCTAACAATTCGATTTGCCTTCCCACACTATCTACCTCAACTCGAGAGATAGCTAGTTCTCTTCTCTTAACTCTCTCCCTGCTACTAGACCCCACTTTCGAAGATGCTGGTTCGCAACCTTTTTCAGGCTCCCTTCTGCTCGCATTTTCCAAGGTTCTTTCGATATCCCTATCTCTAAATAATTGCCTCTTGGTTGTTTCCTTTTCCAATGGGGTGGTTGTTCTCCTTTCATACGCTATGATCCTCCCCGCTTCTTCCATCAACTTTTGCAATTCCTCCCTTGTGAACTGTACCATTGTTTCCACTTGCCTAAGCATATCTTCTAATGTATGCATATTTGCTCTTGAAGTTCCTTCCATTTTCAAAGATGGCGGTCCTCAATTTTCCACAAACGGTGCCAACTGATCTTGCTCAAAATATGCAACCTTGTTGGATGATCCAATATAAGCCACGTAGTCTCCCTATATCGGTATTGGGTCATGAGGATAAAACAATCAATGTCAAGCTTGTTGGGTTCGTCCCCGACTAAAATCTTCCAACGCTCAAGTCAGTTTGGTCGAGATAGAAATATGCGATCGAAGAAGAGTAAGGTCGAAAATAACAAAGCATTGATTACTTCAGATGATGTATATCGGGGTATTTAAGGGCCCAAATATACACTGTTGCTTGGGGCATGTGTCATAATATGGCGCATCCGTACTCCTGATTGAACGACTTTGCGTCGTGTGGTGGCTGGGTTCTGTTTTTGGGTTATATAGCTAGGTCAGATTTCCCAAAACCCAACCCAATACCAAATGCACGGGTCCTGGTTCATTTTATTGTTCTTTTACCAAATTTTAGGGCATTCCCCATCAACATTGTTCTACAGGAGCATTTAACTGCAAACTTCAAATTCTTGGAGGCAACAAGTTTGAATATGTTGTTGGAAAAATATTTGGTTTCAAGTAATCAAAACGACGTTTTGAAATAGTATAATCGGATTTTAGAAATCAAAAGCAATTAAAGCTACGTTGGAACAAATAACAAAACGCAATTAGAAACGCTATTTATGACTAGAAATTTAAATCAAAAACTTACAATGACAATTGTATCGTAACAATTCTCAGTCCAATTTGAAGTTGTTAATTTAACCGAATCGCAGAATTACTGCTTGTCTTGAAGAAAATATACACCGCGTATCAGCAGTGCACCGGGTGCAACGTAATTTCTCCTAGGATAAGACGGTTACAGTTCTTTCGATTTAGCATTATACCGAAGAACACCTCGTCAAACACTCAGAAGCTTGTTATCGAAACAAGAGACTCAAATCTTAGACACAATATATAAACCGAAAAAGGGAATTAGAGAAAACTCAAGAATGAGAGTTTGTTGTTTGTGGTGTGTCTCAAATGAAGAATGGACAAGCCTATATACAGACTTACAAAAAATTCAGCAATAAAGAAGGACATAATGGCAATAATTTCCCCACATGAAATCGTCCAAATGAAATGAAGAAGCAGTGAAATTTGGTGGTAGTTTTTCCTTCTCAACAAATCACATTCAAGTGCAGATTAAACCAAATTGAAAGTGAATTCAATTGCTGCTGTTGTTACAAATCTGTGGGTTTGAAATACAACAATCCCCCACAAACACATAGATTTAAACTCAAGTTTTCATAACTTTCTTTCAACAATGGTACCTCCGGTTTGAACCACTGTCTAAGTTATCTAACGTCAGTTGTCACCAGGTTAAATGGAACTAAGCCTTGAATTTAAACCTGTGAGTGTGACAACATATGTCAGTAACAACAAGCCACCAGCTTTATGTTGATCTTTAGGGTTGACACTTAGGCCATGTGTCCTGATCCCGTTCATGAATGCTTTCAGGAAAAACCTAATTCCTTAGTTGCGGCCAAACAACGACATTCACTTAGTTGGGCGTCTCCAGGGATGCACTGCTGGCATCTCATCTTATAAGACTTGACCCCATTCAGAGATGAACTCTTACTATACTTGCAGTAGCAGCACCTTCCAGAATTTTAGGGGACAGACTCCAGATACAAAGTATCAGTCTATTTGGTGCTGTGACATACCCTTACGACTTGTTGATACCACATTGAACCTTCTTTGTGGGATCTCCACTCAAAAGGTTGGGTTGCTGTCGTAGATATATCACTCATGGATTTTCAGTCCCATCCCCAATCTGGACTTATGAACTTGTGACAGATTCAATCCTTTCATCAAAGGATTAGCCACATTGTCCTTTGTTCCCACAAAGTCAATGCCCATTACTTTGTCTGACACTATTGCCCTTATAGACTTCAGTCTAGCTTGGATGTGTCGTTTGGTCTTTTGATTGTATTTACGACTCCTCACCTTTGCTATTGTGGTTAGGCTATCACAATGTACAGCAATCGGTGAAAGAGGCTGACTTACAATGGGAAGTTGTGATAACAACCCAAATAGCCATTCTGCCTCGGTATCAGTCGTATCTAACGCACATAACTTGGCTTCAAACGTAGTCCGAGTTATCAAAGTCTGTTTTGCAGACTTCCAGGAGACTGCGCCCCCACCTAAGGTAAAAACATATCCTGAGCACCCATTACTCCCGGAATTTTTGGCTATCCAGCTAGCATCACTATATCCCTCAAGAACAACAGGGAATCTACCATAATGTATGGCCAGTGACACCGAGCCCTTTAAGTACCTTAGTACTCTATCCAAAGCACCCCAATAAGTTTTGTCAAGACAACTAGTGTATCTAGCCAGCTTAGAGACAGAAAAAGATATATTTGGTCTCGTGCCATTTGCTAGATACTGTAAGCTCCCAATAATTTGGGAATACCTTAGCTGTGCAACCGGAACACCACTTTCATTTTTGAATAAAGCTACAGAAGGATCATATGGTGTTTTAGCAATTCTACTGTTTTGATAACCAAATTTCTCAATTATCTTCTCAATATAATGAGATTGAGAAATGGCTATCCCATCAGTTGACTGAGTCAACTTGATGCCAAGAATCACATTAGCCTCACCCATATCCTTCATTTCAAACTTATTTTTCAAAAATGACTTGGTTTCGGTAATAATATCTAAACATGATCCTATTAATAGAATATCATCCACATACAAGCATAGAATTATCATTTTATCTCCTTTAACCTTGCAGTATATACATTTATCATTCTCATTTACAGTGAAGCCGAACGCAAGAATAGTTTTATCAAACTTTTCATGCCACTATTTGGATGCTTGTTTAAGTCCATATAGAGACTTAACAAGTTTACAAACTTTATACTCGTTACCATAAGCTACAAACCCCTCAGGCTGATCCATGCAAATTTCTTTCTCGAGTTCACCATACAAGAAGGCTGTTTCACATCCATCTGGTGAATCGGGAGATTATACACCGAAGCAAGTGCTTTAAGCACCCGGATTGTAGTTAATCGAGCTACCGGAGAATAGGTATCGAAATAGTTTATTCCCTCCTTTTGTTTAAATCCTTTAGCCACCAATCTGGCTTTAAACTTATCTATGGTCCCATCAGGTTTGAGTTTCCTTTTAAAAATCCACTTACATTCAATAGTAGTACACCCCGGAGGGAGATCGACTAGCACCCATGTTCCATCGGAAACAATGGAGTTCATCTCACTTTTGACAGCTTCTTTCCACTGCTTGGCTTCTGAAGAAGCCATAGCATCTTTGAAAGTTATCGGATCATCCTCGATGTTGTAAGTGACAAAGTCACTTCCAAAATCCTTGATAATCCTAGCTCTCTTACTCCGTCTAGGTTCATCTGACTCCTCATGAGTCTGATTAGAACTACTAGAACTAACCCCCACATTTGACATCTTTTCCACATGTTCATGAATAGACGTGGAGGCAAGTGAATCATCAAGCGAAACATTAGAAGGTATTCCTGTTTTTAAAGGAAATACATCTTCTAGGAATACAGCATCACGAAATTCGACTATTGTGTTGACCTCAATGCCTGGAATTTCTGATTTAATAACCAGAAATCTTAAGGCATAACTTGTCTCCACATAGCCCAAGAACACGGCATCAACAGTTTTAGGACCCAATTTCTTTCGTTTGTGTTCTGGGTTCAGCACTTTTGCTAGGTACCCCCACACTCGAAAGTATTTCAGGCTTGATTTCCTACCTTTCCACAACTCGAAAGGAGTACTCGTATTGTGTTTTAGAGGGACTCTATTCAGAATATGGCAAGTCGTATTCAAAGCCTCTCCCCACAAATACTTTGGTAACCTGGAGGTTAGTAGGAGACTGTTAATCATATCTTTGAATGTTCTATTCTTTAGTTCAGCCATTCCATTAGATGAAGGGGAATATGGAGGAGTCTCTTCATGAATAATGCCAAAAGTTTGACAATATTCATTGAACTTACTTGACTCATACTCTCCTCCTCTATCGGACCTTAGTCTTTTAAGTTTCTTACCAGTTTGGGTTTCTGCTTCATTTTTAAACAAAATATATTTGTCTAAGGCTTCATCCTTATTTTTCATGAGAAACGCATAGCAGTATCTACTGCAATCATCTATAAAGGTGATAAAATATCGTTTGTGGTCCCTGGTCAAAACTCCATTGAAATAAAATATCGTTTGTGGTCCCTGGTCAAAACTCCATTGAACTCACAAATATCAGTGTGAACTAAATCAAGCATTTACGAATCCCTTTCAATTGACTGATAGGGTTTCCTAACTTGTTTAGCTTTTACACAAACTTGGCATTTGTGATTTCGTTCAATATTTTGACTAGGAATTAAATTCAAATTCATCATTCGTTTGATCGAATTGAAATTTAAATGGCCTAACCTACTATGTCACAGAGTAGAAGATTCAACATTCAATATAATAGAATCAGAAACATCAATTTTATTATTATCAACTCGAACTTTGAACAAGTCATCGTCTAAGTAGCCTTTACCAACAAAAATACCAAATTGTTGAATTACAACTTTATTAAATTTGAAAACTAATTCATATCCCTCCCTAACTATCACAGAACCACTAATAATGTTTCTTCTGACAGTAGGCACATAATGAACTCTTTTCAGCGACAGAATGCGCCTTGAAGGAAACTTCAAGTCCACGCTTCCTATCCCAAGTACTTCAGCTGTACTGGAGTTCCCCATGCTTACTGTCCTTCTACTGATGGCCTGATAAGACACAAAGAGAGATTTATCAGCACAAATGTGCACATTCGCTCCAGTGTCAATCAACCAATCATACGGTTCGTAAATAGTCAAGAGTTCGGGTTGTACAGATACATACCCATCAGTTGCTAGCACCGCTAGAACCTCCCACAACCATGTTGACAACTGTCTGCCCAGTCTTCGCCTTTTTATTAGGACAAAACTTGGCCCAGTGTCCAACCTGCCCACAGTTCTAGCATGGTTTGTTTGCTTTTAGTTTCTTATTTTTGGAGGCTTGCTTTTATTGATGGCTTTCGAATTCGAGTTAATCTTATTCACTTTCTGTTTCCCCACTATAAGATTGGCCCTTGGTTGATGTTCAACAGGCATCTTGTGCGTTTGATTTCTATGTTCTTCCTCAATGCTAATAGCAATCATAAGATCATCCAGAGACAATCTCCCTTTTTGATGCTTGAGTGTCATGCCAAAATTTTCCCAAGATTTGGAAAATTTGTCCACTATGGACATGACCAGAAACTTCTTGGGAAGTTTCATCTCAGCATCAGCCAAAGCATGCTCAAGGTTGATAATCTCATGAGTCTGTTCAGCTACAGACCGATCCTCAACCATTTGATACCTCATGAATTTGGAAAAAGAATACTTTTTGAGCCCTTGCTCTTCAGTATTATATTTCCGGTCCAACTCATCCCACAGAGACTTGGTAGTGTAAGAATCGGAGCAATAGACATCGAAGAGCGTATTTGACAAGGCTGACAAAATCGCTCCTCTGCTTATTTGATCCCTTTTTATCCACTGCGCTATCTCAGCAGTTTTGGGATCGGTATCAGTAGGTTCAGGTCTAATCACCTGAATCACTAACAAAAGTCCTTTCATCGTCAACCAAATTTTCATTCGTTGTTGCCAGCGTTTGAAAAACTGGCCCGAAAACTTGTCTGGTAAACTGGTCAAGTCGACCTTTTGTGTGATCGGAATTGCAACAGAAATCGGCTCGGCCATCTTTAGTATTTTAGGAAACTAAAAGTAACATTTCAAATAAAGAATTTGAAAATAGCGTTTTCCAAAACAGTTCCAACGGCAAAATCCAATTTTTCAAAACCTGTTTATTTTCTTCAAGATTGTTGGAAAAATATTTGGTTTCAAGTAATCAAAATGACGTTTTAAAATAGTACAATTGGATTTTAGAAATCAAAAGCAATTAAAGCCACGTTGGAATAAATAACATAACACAATTAGAAACGCTATTTATGACTAGAAATTTAAATCGAAAACTTACAACGAGAATTGTATCGTAACAATTCTCAGTCCAATTTGAAGTCGTTAATTTAACCGAATCGCAGAAATACTGCTTACCTTAAAGAAAATATACGCCCCGTATCAGCAGTGCACCGGGTGCAACGTAATTTCTCCTAGGATAAGACGGTTACAGTTCTTTCGGTTAAGCACTATACCGAAAAACACATCGATCAAACACTCAAAAGCTTGTTATCGAAACAAGACAAGAGACTCTTAGACACAATATAGAAGTCGAAAGAGGGAATTAGAGAAAACTCAAGAATGAGAGTTTGTTGTTTGTGGTGTGTCTCAAATGAAAAATGGACAAGCCTATATATAGGCTTCCAAAAAATTCAGTAATAAAGAAGGACATAATGGCAATAATTTCCCGATATGGCAATAATTTCCCCACATGAAACCGTCCAAATGAAATGAAAAGGCACTGAAATTTGGTCGCAGTTTTTCCTTCTTAATAAATCCATTCAAGTGCAGATTAAACCAAGTTGAAAGTGAATTCAACTGCTGCTGCTGTTACAAATATGTGGGTTTCAATTGAAATACAACATATGATCTACAGTAGCTCCAGATTCTGGGCATTTGAGGTGGCGCGCATGCGCTGCTTATTGTTTTAGTAGGTGTGTGGAACATTCAAATGTATGACTACGAAAATTAGGAGGGGTTGTGAAAAGCTATTGAAGGAAGAAAATGATGTGGAAATTGAAGAGATGAGAGAAACAAGTGGAAATTTGATGAGAAAATGTGTAAACGAAAAGTAATAAGTAGAAAAGAAATGGAATATATGCTCTTCATTTAATTTATAAAAATTAATAAGTGTGGCACATTCTATATACGTGCTTAATCTTTAAAATATATTAAAATTGAATATGATGTAAATTGTTTTATTTATTTTTATGGAGTAAAAAAGTACCTTAAAAATATATATTAAGATAATAAGTTAATATAAATATTTTGATTTATAAAAAATTATTGACAAACAAAAGATAATAAATAACGTTGGAGAAATAAAAAATGCATGTTTGAAAAAAAAAAAAAATCAAAAGATAGTTAAAAGTAATTAATTAATTTTAAAATTTTAAAAATAAAAGTGATGCCAGTAAAAGATTGTTCTTCTATGGATTTTGGATTTTTGAGTTCTTTGATCCAAGTTTTCCCCAAAATCGAAATTTGTGCTTGATCGAAAAAATCTGCAAATTAATATAGGATAAATTTCAATTTACCTACTTTTGTTATGGAGAATAGGTAAACAACTCTCTTATGAAAAATAAAATAGCAATTTACCTACTTATATTTTAAAAAATGAAATAATTTACTTTTTTATCTAAAATAATAAATTACTTCATTTTTTAAAGCATAAAAAGATAAAATACTATTTATTTTTTATAAAAAAATAATTTATTCATTTTTAGTATCATAAAAAAATAAATTGCTATTCACCCTACTAATATATAAGGTCTCTCATTAACCATGTCTTTCTATTTCAATGTTGTCATTTGATTGCAAGGTTGATCGAGAGCTAAGTATAGGAGACGACGCATTGGTAAGGTTAGGAATGCTTGTTCCTTTGGTTGTCGACATGCTTATTGAGAGATTTACTTTTGAGATATTGACATGGAATCAACTTGATTTTCTGGCTTATGAAAAATCTTTGCAGCGGTAGGCGGACGGGAGCTAGGAGAGGGTTGCGGTGGCGGGTGGGCTGGGGAAGGATTCTTGAGGTAGACTAGGAATTTAATGCAATTTACTCTTTTATAATGTTGTAAATGAATAAATTATTTTTTTATAAAAAAAAATAATAAATAGTAATTTATTCCTTGATATTTTTTAAAATGAAACAATTTATCCCATGTCTAGGGAGGTGAATTGCTTAATTTTAAAAAACATATAAGGCTAAATTGCTGCATTTGAAAAAGCACATGCAGGTAAATTACTAATTTTTTCATAGGGGATAATTTGCACATTTACAATATCACAGGAGACTAAATTGCATTTTTTCCTATATATATATATTACAAATCATAATATTTATCTATATCTATATCGATATAATAAATAATATTTATTTATTTATATTATATAAAAGATTCATATATACTAAATATCTATCTATGTATATTATTATAAAAGAAAATCTTTTGTCGTACCAACTTTTAAATATGAAAATTTATCATTCATTTTATTTTTTTTCTTTAAAAAATTTGATCAAATTAGTAATTTCAATATTTTTTAATAATTTCACATTATATTTTTTTTTTCTCTTAATCACCCACTATTCCACATTTTTCTCTCGCTTTCACTTTTTCACATTTATTATAATTTATAAACATTTTTCTCTCGCTTTCACTTTTTCACATTTATTATAATTTATAATTATAATTAATTCTTTTCACAATTCTTTTCACATTTTGAGTCTTTTCTTAACTTATTATTGTGGATTTAAGTGACCCTGAAAATGTAAATAAACACTAGATTTACAAAAGAGAAATGTAATTGATGCAAAAGTGAATAATTAGGATGAGACGTTTTACGTCACAACAATAAAAGTTGGGAGCAGTAACTATAGTATATTGGAATCTCTAAACTCATATTATATGGCAATATAATATATATATAGAATGATGGATATATAGTTTAAGAAAATTAATTAATTATATGATAAATGTATCATATTTGTATCTGATTATGCTAAATTCATTTGAATAAAAAAAATTAAAATATGATAAAGATACACTTATCATATTATTAATTTATTTCTACTAAATTTAATTTGGATAAAAAAATTTTAAAATAGAAATACTCAATTTATATGCGGTAAGAATTTTTAGAGATACGGATGGTCTCTCTCTCCCGCGCTTGCTTCCAAGTTCCATTCAAGCGAGAGATACGAAGAGACAACTTCAAGATCATACCCATCTTCCCTTTCCTTTTTCACAGACTTTGAAGGTTTTTTGTTCTTTGAGTTTCTGTCTTCATTCCTACATTCTCAACTCATTCTGGCCAACAGGGCTAAGAGTAAGATCAGCAGTTCCAACTTCACATCGATTTACTATGGCTTTTTGGGGTATGTTTGCTTATCTCTTTCTTTTCATTTTGTATTTTTAATTCTTCGCATAAGGACTACCGATTCGGGTTATTACAATGATACTAATGGTTGAAGATAAGAGTTTCATCAGTCGTTAGAGAATAAGTTTCAATTTTAACATGAGTTAAAAACAAATATTGGAGAAAGAAGATGTCTTTGTGTGTTATCTCACTGTTCAAAGAAAAGAGTTGTTGTTGTAGTCATCATCTAGTAAGTGAAAATGTTTCAATGTAAAATTACTGAAGAAAGAAGATGTCTTTGTGTATTTGTTCCACTGACTTTTGAGTGTTTGTGTTGGACTGTTGCAATTTTCAGTTTTGTATAAGAAGCTTGAAGACTGAATAACATCCCTTGCTTTCACGTTAAAGAAACCTATGAATATATATATCTTTGTCTGTCTGACTTTATATCTCTTTGTTTGTTTGATTCACTGGTCGTCTGAATTTTCTTGACTTTCCAAACAATCAGCGAAACAAACACTCCCGTCTTGAGTTATGCATGAGAAGATTCAAGACTAAATTTACAACAAACACTCCCGTCTTGAGTTATGCATGAGAAGATTCAAGACTAAATTTACATAGATTTCTTTCCCGATGCAGAAATTCATAAATATTTATTTGTTTGTTTGACTTAATTTATATATCTCTGTGAAGGAGTTGAGGTGAAGCCTGGGCAACGTGTCCTTTCTAACTCAGATGGTAAAAGACTTCGAATTACTCAGGTAAGATCCATCACATCCCCGCTTAAAACAAAATTGAACTGTTCTTTGTTATATTTTTTTGATTGTTGTGTGTGATAGAGCATGATATCTTATTCAAAACTGCTTAGAACAAATCTGAAATAGTCTTTGTTATATTTGTTTTATTCTCGTGTATGATATGATAGCACTTGATAACATATTGAACAGTATTAAGAACAAAATTGAATTCATTTCTTGTTATATTTGTTTGATTTTTGTGTTTGTTAAAGTTGATGTCATATTGAATATTGTTTATAACAAAATTGAACCATCTTTTATTCTATTTGTTTGATTTTTGTGTGTGATAGAACTTGATATCATATTCAATACTATTTAGAACAAAATTGAATTGTTCTTTATTATATTTGTTTGATTGTTGTGTGTGATTAACTTGATATCATATTGAATACTTATTGTCTTTTAGGCGTCTTTGGGGATTGGCAATGCGACGGAAAAGACCATTGTCCAATGTAGTGTTGGGAGGAAGAGGAGACCAATTATCTTGTGTGCTTTGGTACCATGTAAAGTTGAGTCATGCCGTTTGGAGTTGGAGTTCGACGAGGCACACGACTTGATCTTCTCAGTGATCGGCCAGCAAAGCATTCATTTGACGGGTTATTTTGTCCGTGACGATAAACCTATTTTTCCTACTGACAGTGACTCGTATCCTTCTCATCTTTAAGTGTTTTATTTAAATTTCTTGCTTTTTTTTATCTCATTAAATTAGTATCTGTAGATCCAATCTTGACTATGTAGAACTAGGATACGTTAATTAGTTATACTAAAGAGTCATATTTCATAGTTTTTGATGTTCCTATACCGAACACAATAGAGATCGATATGGAATCAGCATTGAAGATAGTGAAGGGGATTATTATAACTCTGAAGATGACGAATACGAAGATAGTTTTATTGATGATAGCGAGCTACCAGTTTCGCCACCTTCCCACATAAGTTCGTCATATATTTGATGTTGAATCTTGATTATGTGCTTAGTTTGTTTGAAATTATTATGATTTTGTATAAATATTTTGTAGGTTTAGTCTCATATCCATAATATTAGTTGGTCAACTTTCTTTGTACACACTTGTATGTTTAAGGCAACCTATGTTAAATTAAATATCATTGTAATTCTGTTGTTGATGTTTTATAAGGATATTTTCATTCCTATGCGATAGTTACACTTACACAACTTTTCCTATAGTTATTAGGATATATAAAGCATTGTATGTTTATGTCAAGATAATTATTATTTTTTACGTATGTTAAAGGAGAAGATTGTTCCTATTAAATTGGTTAAACAACTTTCTGTAATAATGTTTGTGTTTAAAAGTTTAAATAAACATCCGCTAAATTCTTCGGACTATCTAGCTACTCTATAAATTATTTAGGGAAGTTCCATTCTTATGACATGATAACTTTCTCATTGAAGATAATAAATTTAGTTTGGATAAATAAATTTACATGTCAAATATATTGTATTTCTTTTAGTATTGCAAATAGTAGATGATGTCATGTTTTTTCCTTTATTCATGGTTATAAACGCATGTATCTTGTTAGCTCTCAGAGTGAAAGTCAAAGAGTCATTTTGGAAAATTAAGTAGGTTTAGGTATCTAGTATTACAGATAGAATTAATGTGTTTGTGTGTTGGGAACAAATTTGTCAATGAAAAGCAAACTAGACATGGTGACATGATATAAAACTCTGGAATACTATATGCTGGTATTCCAAAATTCTTTAGTTTTTTTGGGTGCTTGATCATGTATGCTAACACTATTGATTGTTTTGGTATATCTAGTTTTAGTTAGACCATTTGTTTGATTTAAGCATTGAGATAATGTTGTCAGGAAAAAAGAAGACTAAGGAACCTAGGTTTAAACGGCTCAAGAAGAAGTTTGATGTTGAGTTAGATCAAACTGATGGGTTGATCGAGAGCAAAGATGAAGTTGTTGGCAGCCATGACTGTGAACTGAAGGAAATCGAAGATGTAATTGAGGCAAGTTGTCAACAACGAAGGTAACATGGATAACTGATTATAACTTTGTAATAAGTTTCTTATGTGGATTATTTTTCTTAAATTTATCTTCTTTATTAAAAAACAATAATTTCTTTAACTTTGTTATGTTCCATTTCGAGTCACATTCAACAACTTCTTATTTATTGGTGTTTCTTATTTTTTTTTTTAATTATTCACACAAGATGGAAAGTTGCAGTATGAGTCTAATTCTCATTGTGATGTATTTTGTATTATGATAGAGATACAAAAATAGGTGAAGAGAAAGAAATTTCCCAACAGATGGAACCCCAAAAAGTTGGTGATGATTATGCCAGAGACTGGGAACGAGAAAATGGTGAATGTAAGGATTTGATGGTGGTTCATGATAATGTCAAGAGAGAGGAAGGAACACACACAACGCAGATCACGTCCGATCATTTTCAACCAAATGACTCCACAGATGCGTAAGAATGTCCTTTCCTTTGAACTCAAAACTGAAAAAGGTTGTGTTTTCAATTGTAATATTGTTCATTTTGTTACCTATCTTAAAATCCATATTGTTTATTTGCTGATTTATGAAGGCTTGCGTTAAGTGATAAAGATCAATCTCAAGAGGAGATGATGGTGATTATTGATAGTCTAAAAAATAGAGGTGTTGTTGGAGATGATGGCACACACTCAGCTCAGAACGTGTGTGATCACATTCAACCGAATGACTCAACAAATATGTAAGAATGCCTTTCCCTTTGAACTCAAAATAGAAAAAGGTTTGAACTAATTTCATACATAATATAACCTTATGTTGCTGGCAATCCTTTATTCAAGTAAATCTTATAAACTATATTTAAACACGGGAGATGATTGTGACCATGTCCTTGGTCTTGTGTTGTTAGCTGTGAAAGTGATTTGGAATCGAAGAAGGTGGACCATGTCCTTGGTCTTGTGTTGTTAGCTGTGAAAGTGATTTGGAATCGAAGAAGGTGGATGATATAGGTAAGTTGATGGGGTCTTCAGCTGAGGCTGCAAATTTGAAGAGTGCGATCGAAATCGTGATGATAAATCAAGGACTTGATATATCTAATAAGAAGGATATACCGACAGATCATGATGAAGCAATGATTGATGCGTGAGTTTTCTTTTATCCTTGCTAGAGATGCTAAAGGTTCAATATCTCTCCAATATCATAAGATTTTAAGTGTGTGGTCTTTCAATATTCTTGAGTTAATGATGAGCAAATGTAGAGTACAGAAAGCCTGATATATGAGTTTGAAGATTTTTTTGTCAAGCACAAATTTCAGTAGAGTAAAATTTGTTGTCATCTCTTTTTCTACTTTCAGTGCTATCATTTGATTGTAGCTTTTATCATTGCAGTGATTTTAACATTGTACATGACACACTTCCCATGGACACTCAGTCCAAGTCCAAGAAGAGGACTTTGGAGAAAAAGAAAATATCTAAAAGTGAAGTAAATAAATCAGAGGTAAGAGTGGAAGTTAGTTCTGGTACAAGCATATGCAATATGGTTCTGAATGAAGGGAAGGTAGTTGTGTATGAGCCAAATGAGGAAAAGGCGGTCGGGTACAAGCAAGATGATGTAATTGAAAAGCGATGTGAAGCACAGTCTTTACCGAATGGGTTGATTATTGAAGAATTGGCTAAGAGAGATCCTAAAGGAAAATTAGCTCTACGTGGGAGAAAGGTACGTTCATGTCAGCATAATATCTCGTACATTAGCTTTTTGTATTTTTGCTTGTTAATGTTCAAAGATTTTGTTTGTAATTATATTTGCTTGGACTTTAGGTCAGAATTCATTTCACTGCGATGTTGAAGGAAAGTGGAGTAGTATTTGAAAGTAGCGCTGGCAAAAATCCTTGCAAATTTCGCCTAGGTATAATTTTTGCGATGAATGAATCCTATCATGTTTCTTGACGTAGTGTATTGGTGATGTGTTACCTTTGCTTTCATTAATGATTTGTAACCTTTTGTCTTTTGTTGAATTAGGTGATGAAGAAGTAATGGATGGTTTTAATATAGGCATTGATGGTATGAATGCAGAATCTTCGTATCTCGTATTAACTACATAAATCACATTTCTTCACTTTTATTATTGTCAGTGAAACAAGATAATTACTAATATATTTACACATAATTAAGGTATGCGTCTTGGTGATAAGAGGAGACTTATAATCCCTTCATCTCTAGGGTATGTTTTTACTACTTAAAACTATAAAGAACTCCTGATTTGTAAATTGCTTTATTCACATTTGTTACTTGTGTTTAATATGGTGTAGTTTTGGAGAACAAGGATTTGGTACAAGTGTACCTCCAAACTCATGGCTGGTGTACGAGGTTGAATTGGTTGGCGTGCAATGTTAACCTGACATGCCCATTGTTCTCTCAAATAGAAGCATCGGACGTTTTTGAAGTGAAGTTCAACTTAAGGCGTTATATTTCAATCCAACTTGGACTTTGAAGTAGTAGTATTGCTTTTGTCTTTTTCTTAGTATGAACATTTGATTGAGAAGTCTGCATAATTTGGAGTGTTGAGATTATATTGAACAGTACTGATTTAAGTACCTTGTCTTATTTTAGTTTCCTTATCTGTTAGCCTTTTACTGAGAAGAAAGGCCCTTGGATACATTTATATATATTGGATGGATTTATGAAATGTTTCTGTCAAATTGATTGCTTACACATTGCAATATGCAAGTTGAATTCCAACACTTTGATTAAGTGATGTATCAAACTGTTTTATTGGAAAAACAAGTGCAGCAGGGGGTGGTGCAGATATCAATCACCACAGTTCAAACATCTTCATGTGATTGACTTTATTTTCTAATATACCTTGTGAGTCTTGAAAACCATGCATCACTTCTTTTACCTAATTCCCTTTGTAAACTATATATTCCTTTTCATCATTTTTGTCATGGAACTCATTCTCACGTGGTTGGTGTTAGCCTCTTACCTCTCAAACTTCATATTTGCTTTCTGGAAAGAGGCAACTTTCTGCATCCAAGTCATCTAATAAACTTTGCTGCTGTTTTTTCATTTTGTTATCACTCATACAGAGAATCTCTCTTACTGGCCATTAAAAAAGAATTAAGTATTTTTATTTTTTCATCTGTCATCCCAATAATTGCATGACTGTGATGATATGTTAATCTCCATCTCTTTGTCTTCTTACATATTTAAGGCCCTATTCATTTTCTTTCTATAATTAAAACCTCAAGTTGGATCCAACACAAACAAAAATGTATATGAATAAATGTTAGTTATTTTATTCTTATCCCAACATTCGCAATTTGCAATTTTTTTCGATACTTTCATTAAGATATTGAACAATTCCTAAAATTATGAGGAAAGACATAAATAAATATATATATATACTGATCACCAACTGCAAACAACTTGACATATTTTCTCACCAAGATAAGAAATAATTACAAATTTTAATTTCATCCCTTCGGAAGAAAAATGGATAATGTCTATGGATTTTTTGGTGAAGGTGATTCTTAATATTTTCTAAGCTTAATTGTTTCTTCATCACTTCTTGTTTAATTAAATATAAAAAGTCAAAAAGTAAAATAAATAATTTATCAACATTGAGAAAATAAAATAGTATTAAATATACATGAATACAAAATTATTGATAATGAGCAAATTTAAAAACTACGAAAGGTAAATTAAGGAGCAGCCACGTTTTTTTACGAGTTGCTGGGCTATGTGGTAGGATAAGAACAAAATGATTATGGAACCCAAATTACAGGATCCGTTGTGTGTGGTGAAAAACGCATTTGTGTGGCACCGTCAATATCAAGAGACAAAGGCAAGGGATTAAATAATTTTATTGTCTTCTCCTCCTGATATTGATGGAGCCACACAAACGCCTCTTGCACCATACACAATGGGTCCTGCAATTTGGATTTCATGACCATATAGCCCAACAATTCGTAAGGAACCTCGACGACTGCTCAATATTCAACAACTCAAAACAACCTGAAATCCCATCAGCAGGGGCCCCCATCCACGCCAACAGATGCTACGACGGCAGATTCGAGAGTGCCCAAATTAATCTAGCAATAGAACAATCGTGAAGCGAAGCAATACAACAATTTATCCTCCTATGATTTTTAAACTGAAGCAATTTAACTCCTTGTATAAGGAGGTAGATTGCTTTATTTTAAAAATGATAGGGGGATAAATTGCTATGCACCCCAATTCTTTTACCGCGTATATTCTCCCTGATATTCTCTCTATTTGGCTTATTTACTTTTATGATACAAAAAACAAATTTGTTATAAAAATATTATTCTCTTAAGAAGCATAACAATTCTATTACAAGTTATGGACAATGCCGACCAATTAAAGATTTCTTTCTTTTTTAAAAAAGGGGTCGATCCATGACTCGATTTTTTATTTTTATTTTTTAAAAAATATTCATTATTATTATTACATATTAAAATTATTTAATTCTAAATTTAAATGATTTTTAATTATAATTAATGTTAAAAATGTATTAATTTAAAAATTATAATCAATTGCTACAGATGTTACAACAAATATAAATATTAAAAATGCCTACATGTTCCACAATTGCATTGGTGGCATTGGTGCCGAGGTCTTCTTATTTTTTCTTACCCACATTCTGTGTTGGCTCATTTTGTTCTGTAGGGAGTGGATCAGACCGGGAAGCGCGGCGTAAGCATGAAAAATCAAAAATTACGATTAAACATACCATTAAATCTCTACTACAAAAAAAGGCAGGATTTGGAGTGGGTTAAGGATCCATTTTTTTGTCTTTGGAGCAGTTTGCAGGACATCAAACTTATTTGGAGCCATTTTTGGAATGATTTTGGTACAGTTGGAAATTCATCCTTTACAAATGGCGTTACAAAATTTAAGGAACGGTTCAAGCAAGACGTTCCTATTTGGGACGGAAACTGTAACACTCTATGAAAATCTTTCGTTATATTGAATTTGTCAAAAACAATTATTTTTTTTTAATTGGAACGATTTTAAGAACTATCAATCTTATTTAGGAACACGTATATAAAACTGTTTCAGTAATGGTATTAGGAACGACCTCTCTGAGTTTGGAACATGTACATAAAGTGAAATAACACTGGTATTAGGAACAATCAGCCACTATTTAGGAACACTTATTTCAAATAATTTTAGCAATGATATTTGGAATGGTCAATACAATTTTTACGTAAATGTTTAGAACTGTTTTATCATTGGTATTTGGAATGGTCATTTGATTAGATTTGTAACATTTCTTTACCATTACTAAAACCGTTCCTAATTTTTTAATTTTTTAATTTATTTATATTTTATAATTTATTCATATATTTCATAAATTGTAATAATTAAATGAATTTATATATTTCAATAAGTTTTGTTATATAATTAAATATTTTTCTTAAATTGACAAGTAATTCACTTATAATTTTTTATTATTTATAAATTTATGTCAAAATTTTTTAATTTCTATGAATTAATCTAAAAATTATAATAATAATAATAATAACAACAATAATAATAATGATGATGATGATGGTGGTGGTAGAACAATTTTAATTATTATTTTATTATATATATAATGAGATTAAAAAGTTTAATCAATAAGTACGATATCTTAAAATCCGGGCACCTGATTCATACGAAATTTAAATATATACAAGACTGTGTCCATTAAATCATATCCGATGGTTTGATTTAAAATCACATGGCCTGATTCAACGATACACCGTCTTGAATGATTACTCTTATGTTTCGAGTACGATATCTCAACATCCATATATCCAATAAATCTAAAACTTTACCAAATGTACTTTTTTGTAAGTTTTATCATATCTGACGGTCAGATCTGAATTTTGATGGTCCGATTAACCCATTTTTTCAACAATGTAAGATGATAGTTACATCAATGTTATACTAACATTTATAAATATATAAATTTTGCATCAACAATGTAAGATGATAGTTACATCAATGTTATACTAACATTTATAAATATATAAATTTTGCAAATTGTCAACATATATTAATTTCAACTATATCTATGTAAAAATTTGATGATTTGATTTCATTATTTAAAATAATAATAATAATAATGATGATGATGATGATGGTTGAATAATTTTAATTATTATTTTATTATATATAATGAGATTAAAAAATTGAATCAATAGTTAAGATATTTTAAAATCCGGGTACTTGATTCATACGAAATTTAAATATATACAAGACTGTGTCCATTAGATCATATCAGATGGTATGATTTAAAATCACATGGCCTGATTCAATGATACACCGTCTTGAATGATTACTCTTATGCTTCGAGTACAATATCTTGACATCCGTATATCCAATAAGTCTAAAAGTTTACCAAATGTATTTTTTTGTATGTTTTATCATATCTAACGGTCTGATCTGAATTTTGATGGCTCGATTAACCCATTTTGTTCAATAAAGTAACATGATAGTTACATTAATGTTACTAACATTTATAAATATATAAATTTTGTAAATTGTGAACATATATTAATTTCAACTATATCTATGTAAAAATTTTATAATTTAATCTCATGATTTAAAATAATAATAATAATAATAGTAATAATAATAATAATAATAATAATAGTAGTAGTAGTAGTAATACAAAAAGTCAAAAATAAAAAACCCATCACTTTCTCTCTCTTGTTCTCGTTTCTTCTTCTTCTTTCTCTCTTTCTGTTTCTTCTCCATTCTTTCTCCTCTCTCAATTCTTCCCCAAATCCATCTCTTGGATCCCTAACCCAAACTCACGGCAATAAAGACGGCAGGTCGGCAATGAGGACGGCGACGAGTACGGCAACGAGCACGACTTCAATCTTTCTCCTCTCATTTCTTCCCAAAACCCATCTCTTAGAACCCTAGCCCTAAACTCACGGCAACAAGGACGATAAGTCGGCAACAAGGACGGCGTCGAGTATGGCTTCCAGGTAATCTTTATTTCTCTGTTGCATTTTACTTATTCTTCTTTTTCTTGGGTTTGGGTGTGTTTTTAGCACATCTTGTTTAATTCTTTTTCTTGGATTTGGGTGTGTTTTCAATGGACAATGATTTGTTTAATTCTTGTTGTTGTTGTTTGCTTTTGTAAGAGTTGTAATGTTGTATGGAAGACCATTATCAATTTGCAAAATTTCTGAAAAATTTTGTATGTAATGTTGTAAAATTCCTCTCCTTCCCGCCTCCATTCTGCTGCAATTTCTGGAACAAATTCGCGAGCTCGAGCTCGAGCTCGACAGCTCAAACTCGAACTCGACAAATCGAGCTCGAGCTCGAGCTCGAGTTCGGAATCACAGAGTCGAGCTCGAGCTCGAGCTCGACTCGTTGCCAGCCCTAGCCTAATCAGATCATTAAAATTTTAATCAGATCGTTAGATATTACTAAATTGAAAAAATTCTATATCCGATGAAGTTTTGAACATTTTTGTTATGCAAGTACTGAGATAACATATCTGATACAAAATCAATGGGGTTAAAAATGATGAACTGTCCATCAGACCATGTGATTTTAGATCAAATCACTAGATATGTTCACATATGAAAAGTATTGTTATGCGTTTAAGTTTGGAATTTATTAGTGTCCCGGATGTTGACATATTGCAACCGGCAAGTGAACGAGGAATCTGTGGACATATTTAGGAACGGTTTTAGAACTTATAAGAACGTTTTTTGTTAATCATTCTAGGAACGGATAGTTTATACATTTATGCATGATTTTATTTAAATTCATCTTAGGAACGATCAAATATTTGAAAATCGTTCCTAAGTTTGATTTTCCCTCCACTTTTCATTTGGGGTGAAATTAAATCTTTTGGAATTTTTTTTTGGAACAGTTAGAATAAATTGATGTTCCTAAATTTTGTCCCTTATTTTTACTATAGGATATTGTAATGTATTAGGAATGTTTTTTTTAAGTGCGTTCAAAGTTGGAACAATGTTTGGAACAATTTGTTTGTTTTTGGACCGTTCCTAATTAGAAAAATATTATTTTTTGTTTTAAAAAATAATTTCATTTGTGTGAGAACATTATTTTGCAAATTATCCGCAAAATACACTCGAAAAACATTCCAATTTGTAGCGAATTTTGGAACGATTTTTAAAACACATTACTTCTTAAGTAAAACTCATAATTTGGAACAATTTTTGGCATAATTGATTAAGTGTGTACTAAAATCGTTCCAAATTGTACTTTATTTTGGAAAACATTTTGTAACTGTAATCTTTTGGACATCAATTGTCACACATATAGGAACGGTCATTGCAAGACCGTCCCTAATTCTAATAATGTGTTTTAAATAGAGTTCCAAACATTAACTGTTACTATTTTGGAACGGTCTCTGAAATGGATTTTGTCACTGTTAGTTTGGAACACATGTTGGAACGATTTGGCCGTCCCAAAATTATAACCTCGAAAAAAATGTGGATCATGACGTTGTCATCTATCAATATGCATTGTTCATGTGTTCCAAAGCCCGTTCCAATATGGATCCAACACAAACAAAAATGTATATGAATAAAATGTTAGTTATTTTATTCTTATCCCAACATTCGCAGTTTGCAATTTTTTTCGATACTTTCATTAAGATATTGAACAATTCCTAAAATTATGAGGAAAGACATATAAATAAATATATATATATACTGATCACCAACTGCAAACAACTTGACATATTTTCTCACGAAGATAAGAAATAATTACATATTTTAATTTCATCCCTTTGGAAGAAAAATGGATCATGTATTTATGGATTTTTTGGTGAAGGTGATTCTTAATATTTTCTAAGCCTAATTGTTTCTTGATCACTTCTTGTTTAATTAAATATAAAAAGTCAAAAAGTAAAATAAATAATTTATCAAAATTGAGATAATAAAATAGTGTATGGGCTTAGATTATTCAATTGGATTAAATGAATCTTTAGACTTACTTTCCTAAAATTACTTTAATCAACTATTGTCCAATGGACGTTGGTTGGGTTTGATTTAATTTGATTAAATCATGTCCGGTGCATACTTGAAGTTATTTGAAGTCCAACCCCATTTGAAGGAGGTTGGAGCAAGTCAAGTAGGAGTTGGAACTCCTCACCATGATGAACATTATGGAGTACTTATTTCATCATGGTTGAAGGTTATATGCATGTATGTATGTTGAAATGGAATCAGTCAATGTGAATGAAGAGTGTCATGATGCGAAGAGAATGAACAGAAGCAGAGATGAAGAAGAAAGGAATTATTTCTCATTATGTCGAAGAGTCCAAGAAGTGTTGTATATATACACTTCAATTCTTAACAGAATAAACTAACTAAAAAGTTGCTGAAAAACAAAGAAGTCACTTATAAAGTCGTGACTGTACAAACACGACTTCAAGCGCAGCAGAAATAAAGGAAGTCCCTGTTTACTGATCTTCTTCTTCCTTGGAGCACACTTGAGCTGCATCTTCCACTTGCCACATTTTAACACTCCCCTCGCAAGCTGGACTTGGGGAAAGATTGACCAAGGCTAGCTTGGATCTCAGATGCAGGAAAGAATTGCACGGTAGTGACTTAGTGAAGACATCTGCAATTTGTTGTTTGGAAAGCACGTAAGTAGGCATTATGACCCCTTCCTTGAACTTGTTTCTCACTACATGGCAGTTATTTCCAGGTGCTTTGTTCTCTCATGGAACACGGGATTGACTGTTATGTGTATTACCGCCTTGTTGTCACAGAAGAAAGGTACTGGCAATTGTACTTTAATGCCGAATGTCTGTAAGAGGTAGATCAACCATACTACCTCACAGGTGGTGCTGGCCATGCTGCGGTATTCAGCTTCAGCTGATGACCTCGCTACCGTAGTTTGTTTCTTTGTTTTCCATGATATGGGAGTTTGTCCCAGAAAAATGCAAAAGCCCGTAAGTGACTTTCTAGTTGATTGGCAAGCAGCCCAATCTGCATCACAAAAGACTTTAAGTGAGAAATTAGTGTTCAAAGGGAAATATAGACCAGAAGAAACACTCCCTTTTAGGTATCTGACCACATGCATTGCAGCATCCCAATGTTTCTCACAAGGATGCTGCAAGTGCTGGCTCAACTGCTGAACAACATAGCACAAATCAGGCCTCGTAAAGCCTAAGTAGAGTAATCTCCCAACCAGCCGTCTGTATCTGGAAGGATCTGTAAGTGCAGCACCTGTGTCTGTATCTGCAAAGAGCTTCACTCCTGGAGGCAATGGTGTAGTGGTCTGTTTTGCCTTAATCATCCCGACATCTTTTATAATATCTTGGGTATATTTATGCTGAGTGACAATCAATCCATCTTTGGAGTAAGCTAATTCAAGACCAAGAAAATATTTGGCATTTCCAAATGTTTAACAGTGAAAAGATCATCCAAATAATTTTTAACTTTCATAATATTTTCTTCAAAGGCAGAAGTGATGAGAATGTCATCTACATAGACAAGAAGAGCAATCAAATTGACACCCTCCCCTTTAGTGAATAAGCAATGATCATGGTTGCATTGTTCAAAGCCAAAAATCCTCATTTTTCCAGTAAACTCTTCATTCCATTTCCTAGAGGCTTGTTTCAAACCATACAAGGATTTTTCCAGTTTACAAACTCTTCCTAATGGGGCATTATAACCTTGTGGGATTTCCATATATATATCTTCATCAAGGTAGCCATGTAAGAAGGCATTATTCACATCTAAGTGGTGCAATGGCCAGCCTCTGCCTACAGCTATAGCAAGGAAGAGTCTTACAGTGACTGCCTTTGCAACAGGAGCAAAGCAATCATTGTAATCCTCTCCTTCAATTTGACTATAGCCTTTGGCCACTAACCTAGCTTTATGCCTTTCAATAGTACCATTAGGATTAAGTTTTACCTTGTACAGCCATTTGCAACCAATGGCCTTCTTGTTCTGTGGTAAGCCTGTCAGTGTCCAAGTCTTGTTTTTCTCCAAGGCACTGATTTCATTTTTCATGGCTTCCCTCCGTTCCGGATACTTATGTGCCTCCATGTAATCCTTGGGTTCCTGCATGTTAGATAATTTCTCCACAAAACAGTTATGAGCATGTGTCATTTGATAGTTGTTAGTGTCCTCACCACTGTAACACTCATAGTCTTGCATCCACCTAGGTCTGTTAGTGAGTCTA